>NW_027462480.1:0-59925 GCF_050947455.1 Rhinoderma darwinii
ACAGAAACATGGTTCTGAACTTTGCTGCCAGCCGCGAAAGCGAAAATAACCAAGATCGAGCGTCTAGGATTTACTTGTCAATAGCTCGCCTGGGAAACATCCAGAGAAGTCAAAGACAGGGCTTCTATACTAATTGCCAGGCGCTGAGACGAATGCCGCCAAGATCTAGCGTCTATGACTTACGGTTCAAGAATTAGCCTCAGAAACAGTGGGAAACAGTGCTTCTATACTAATTGCCAGGCGCTGAGACGAATGCCGCCAAGATCGAGCGTCTATGACTTACGGTTCAAGAATTAGCCTCAGAAACAGTGGTTCTGAACATGCTGCCAATAGCTCGTCTGGGAAACATCCAGAGAAGTCCAAGATTGTGTTTTTTAGACTGGCTGCCACGAGCTGAAACGAATGCAGCCAAGAGCGAGCGTCTGTGACTTACGGTTCAAAAGTTATTCACAGAAACATGGTTCTGAACTTTGCTGCCAGCCGCGAAAGCGAAAATAACCAAGATCGAGCGTCTAGGATTTACTTGTCAAAAGCTCGCCTGGGAAACATCCAGAGAAGTCAAAGACAGTGCTTCTATACTAATTGCCAGGCGCTGAGACGAATGCCGCCAAGATCTAGCGTCTATGACTTACGGTTCAAGAATTAGCCTCAGAAACAGTGGGAAACAGTGCTTCTATACTAATTGCCAGGCGCTGAGACGAATGCCGCCAAGATCTAGCGTCTATGACTTACGGTTCAAGAATTAGCCTCAGAAACAGTGGGAAACAGTGCTTCTATACTAATTGCCAGGCGCTGAGACGAATGCCGCCAAGATCGAGCGTCTATGACTTACGGTTCAAGAATTAGCCTCAGAAACAGTGGTTCTGAACATGCTGCCAATAGCTCGCCTGGGAAACATCCAGAGAAGTCCAAGATTGTGTTTTTTAGACTGGCTGCCACGAGCTGAAAGGAATGCAGCCAAGAGCGAGCGTCTGTGACTTACGGTTCAAAAGTTATTCACAGAAACATGGTTCTGAACTTTGCTGCCAGCCGCGAAAGCGAAAATAACCAAGATCGAGCGTCTAGGATTTACTTGTCAATAGCTCGCCTGGGAAACATCCAGAGAAGTCAAAGACAGGGCTTCTATACTAATTGCCAGGCGCTGAGACGAATGCCGCCAAGATCTAGCGTCTATGACTTACGGTTCAAGAATTAGCCTCAGAAACAGTGGGAAACAGTGCTTCTATACTAATTGCCAGGCGCTGAGACGAATGCCGCCAAGATCGAGCGTCTATGACTTACGGTTCAAGAATTAGCCTCAGAAACAGTGGTTCTGAACATGCTGCCAATAGCTCGCCTGGGAAACATCCAGAGAAGTCCAAGATTGTGTTTTTTAGACTGGCTGCCACGAGCTGAAAGGAATGCAGCCAAGAGCGAGCGTCTGTGACTTACGGTTCAAAAGTTATTCACAGAAACATGGTTCTGAACTTTGCTGCCAGCCGCGAAAGCGAAAATAACCAAGATCGAGCGTCTAGGATTTACTTGTCAAAAGCTCGCCTGGGAAACATCCAGAGAAGTCAAAGACCGTGCTTCTATACTAATTGCCAGGCGCTGAGACGAATGCCGCCAAGATCTAGCGTCTATGACTTACGGTTCAAGAATTAGCCTCAGAAACAGTGGAAAACAGTGCTTCTATACTAATTGCCAGGCGCTGAGACGAATGCCGCCAAGATCGAGCGTCTATGACTTACGGTTCAAGAATTAGCCTCAGAAACAGTGGTTCTGAACATGCTGCCAATAGCTCGTCTGGGAAACATCCAGAGAAGTCCAAGATTGCGTTTTTTAGACTGGCTGCCACGAGCTGAAAGGAATGCAGCCAAGAGCGAGCGTCTGTGACTTACGGTTCAAAAGTTATTCACAGAAACATGGTTCTGAACTTTGCTGCCAGCCGCGAAAGCGAAAATAACCAAGATCGAGCGTCTAGGATTTACTTGTCAATAGCTCGCCTGGGAAACATCCAGAGAAGTCAAAGACAGGGCTTCTATACTAATTGCCAGGCGCTGAGACGAATGCCGCCAAGATCTAGCGTCTATGACTTACGGTTCAAGAATTAGCCTCAGAAACAGTGGGAAACAGTGCTTCTATACTAATTGCCAGGCGCTGAGACGAATGCCGCCAAGATCGAGCGTCTATGACTTACGGTTCAAGAATTAGCCTCAGAAACAGTGGTTCTGAACATGCTGCCAATAGCTCGCCTGGGAAACATCCAGAGAAGTCCAAGATTGTGTTTTTTAGACTGGCTGCCACGAGCTGAAAGGAATGCAGCCAAGAGCGAGCGTCTGTGACTTACGGTTCAAAAGTTATTCACAGAAACATGGTTCTGAACTTTGCTGCCAGCCGCGAAAGCGAAAATAACCAAGATCGAGCGTCTAGGATTTACTTGTCAGAAGCTCGCCTGGGAAACATCCAGAGAAGTCAAAGACCGTGCTTCTATACTAATTGCCAGGCGCTGAGACGAATGCCGCCAAGATCTAGCGTCTATGACTTACGGTTCAAGAATTAGCCTCGGAAACAGTGGGAAACAGTGCTTCTATACTAATTGCCAGGCGCTGAGACGAATGCCGCCAAGATCGAGCGTCTATGACTTACGGTTCAAGAATTAGCCTCAGAAACAGTGGTTCTGAACATGCTGCCAATAGCTCGTCTGGGAAACATCCAGAGAAGTCCAAGATTGTGTTTTTTAGACTGGCTGCCACGAGCTGAAACGAATGCAGCCAAGAGCGAGCGTCTGTGACTTACGGTTCAAAAGTTATTCACAGAAACATGGTTCTGAACTTTGCTGCCAGCCGCGAAAGCGAAAATAACCAAGATCGAGCGTCTAGGATTTACTTGTCAAAAGCTCGCCTGGGAAACATCCAGAGAAGTCAAAGACAGTGCTTCTATACTAATTGCCAGGCGCTGAGACGAATGCCGCCAAGATCTAGCGTCTATGACTTACGGTTCAAGAATTAGCCTCAGAAACAGTGGGAAACAGTGCTTCTATACTAATTGCCAGGCGCTGAGACGAATGCCGCCAAGATCTAGCGTCTATGACTTACGGTTCAAGAATTAGCCTCAGAAACAGTGGGAAACAGTGCTTCTATACTAATTGCCAGGCGCTGAGACGAATGCCGCCAAGATCGAGCGTCTATGACTTACGGTTCAAGAATTAGCCTCAGAAACAGTGGTTCTGAACATGCTGCCAATAGCTCGCCTGGGAAACATCCAGAGAAGTCCAAGATTGTGTTTTTTAGACTGGCTGCCACGAGCTGAAAGGAATGCAGCCAAGAGCGAGCGTCTGTGACTTACGGTTCAAAAGTTATTCACAGAAACATGGTTCTGAACTTTGCTGCCAGCCGCGAAAGCGAAAATAACCAAGATCGAGCGTCTAGGATTTACTTGTCAATAGCTCGCCTGGGAAACATCCAGAGAAGTCAAAGACAGGGCTTCTATACTAATTGCCAGGCGCTGAGACGAATGCCGCCAAGATCTAGCGTCTATGACTTACGGTTCAAGAATTAGCCTCAGAAACAGTGGGAAACAGTGCTTCTATACTAATTGCCAGGCGCTGAGACGAATGCCGCCAAGATCGAGCGTCTATGACTTACGGTTCAAGAATTAGCCTCAGAAACAGTGGTTCTGAACATGCTGCCAATAGCTCGTCTGGGAAACATCCAGAGAAGTCCAAGATTGTGTTTTTTAGACTGGCTGCCACGAGCTGAAACGAATGCAGCCAAGAGCGAGCGTCTGTGACTTACGGTTCAAAAGTTATTCACAGAAACATGGTTCTGAACTTTGCTGCCAGCCGCGAAAGCGAAAATAACCAAGATCGAGCGTCTAGGATTTACTTGTCAAAAGCTCGCCTGGGAAACATCCAGAGAAGTCAAAGACAGTGCTTCTATACTAATTGCCAGGCGCTGAGACGAATGCCGCCAAGATCTAGCGTCTATGACTTACGGTTCAAGAATTAGCCTCAGAAACAGTGGGAAACAGTGCTTCTATACTAATTGCCAGGCGCTGAGACGAATGCCGCCAAGATCTAGCGTCTATGACTTACGGTTCAAGAATTAGCCTCAGAAACAGTGGGAAACAGTGCTTCTATACTAATTGCCAGGCGCTGAGACGAATGCCGCCAAGATCGAGCGTCTATGACTTACGGTTCAAGAATTAGCCTCAGAAACAGTGGTTCTGAACATGCTGCCAATAGCTCGCCTGGGAAACATCCAGAGAAGTCCAAGATTGTGTTTTTTAGACTGGCTGCCACGAGCTGAAAGGAATGCAGCCAAGAGCGAGCGTCTGTGACTTACGGTTCAAAAGTTATTCACAGAAACATGGTTCTGAACTTTGCTGCCAGCCGCGAAAGCGAAAATAACCAAGATCGAGCGTCTAGGATTTACTTGTCAATAGCTCGCCTGGGAAACATCCAGAGAAGTCAAAGACAGGGCTTCTATACTAATTGCCAGGCGCTGAGACGAATGCCGCCAAGATCTAGCGTCTATGACTTACGGTTCAAGAATTAGCCTCAGAAACAGTGGGAAACAGTGCTTCTATACTAATTGCCAGGCGCTGAGACGAATGCCGCCAAGATCGAGCGTCTATGACTTACGGTTCAAGAATTAGCCTCAGAAACAGTGGTTCTGAACATGCTGCCAATAGCTCGCCTGGGAAACATCCAGAGAAGTCCAAGATTGTGTTTTTTAGACTGGCTGCCACGAGCTGAAAGGAATGCAGCCAAGAGCGAGCGTCTGTGACTTACGGTTCAAAAGTTATTCACAGAAACATGGTTCTGAACTTTGCTGCCAGCCGCGAAAGCGAAAATAACCAAGATCGAGCGTCTAGGATTTACTTGTCAAAAGCTCGCCTGGGAAACATCCAGAGAAGTCAAAGACCGTGCTTCTATACTAATTGCCAGGCGCTGAGACGAATGCCGCCAAGATCTAGCGTCTATGACTTACGGTTCAAGAATTAGCCTCAGAAACAGTGGAAAACAGTGCTTCTATACTAATTGCCAGGCGCTGAGACGAATGCCGCCAAGATCGAGCGTCTATGACTTACGGTTCAAGAATTAGCCTCAGAAACAGTGGTTCTGAACATGCTGCCAATAGCTCGTCTGGGAAACATCCAGAGAAGTCCAAGATTGCGTTTTTTAGACTGGCTGCCACGAGCTGAAAGGAATGCAGCCAAGAGCGAGCGTCTGTGACTTACGGTTCAAAAGTTATTCACAGAAACATGGTTCTGAACTTTGCTGCCAGCCGCGAAAGCGAAAATAACCAAGATCGAGCGTCTAGGATTTACTTGTCAAAAGCTCGCCTGGGAAACATCCAGAGAAGTCAAAGACCGTGCTTCTATACTAATTGCCAGGCGCTGAGACGAATGCCGCCAAGATCTAGCGTCTATGACTTACGGTTCAAGAATTAGCCTCAGAAACAGTGGAAAACAGTGCTTCTATACTAATTGCCAGGCGCTGAGACGAATGCCGCCAAGATCGAGCGTCTATGACTTACGGTTCAAGAATTAGCCTCAGAAACAGTGGTTCTGAACATGCTGCCAATAGCTCGCCTGGGAAACATCCAGAGAAGTCCAAGATTGTGTTTTTTAGACTGGCTGCCACGAGCTGAAAGGAATGCAGCCAAGAGCGAGCGTCTGTGACTTACGGTTCAAAAGTTATTCACAGAAACATGGTTCTGAACTTTGCTGCCAGCCGCGAAAGCGAATATAACCAAGATCGAGCGTCTAGGATTTACTTGTCAATAGCTCGCCTGGGAAACATCCAGAGAAGTCAAAGACAGGGCTTCTATACTAATTGCCAGGCGCTGAGACGAATGCCGCCAAGATCTAGCGTCTATGACTTACGGTTCAAGAATTAGCCTCAGAAACAGTGGGAAACAGTGCTTCTATACTAATTGCCAGGCGCTGAGACGAATGCCGCCAAGATCGAGCGTCTATGACTTACGGTTCAAGAATTAGCCTCAGAAACAGTGGTTCTGAACATGCTGCCAATAGCTCGCCTGGGAAACATCCAGAGAAGTCCAAGATTGTGTTTTTTAGACTGGCTGCCACGAGCTGAAAGGAATGCAGCCAAGAGCGAGCGTCTGTGACTTACGGTTCAAAAGTTATTCACAGAAACATGGTTCTGAACTTTGCTGCCAGCCGCGAAAGCGAAAATAACCAAGATCGAGCGTCTAGGATTTACTTGTCAATAGCTCGCCTGGGAAACATCCAGAGAAGTCAAAGACAGGGCTTCTATACTAATTGCCAGGCGCTGAGACGAATGCCGCCAAGATCTAGCGTCTATGACTTACGGTTCAAGAATTAGCCTCAGAAACAGTGGGAAACAGTGCTTCTATACTAATTGCCAGGCGCTGAGACGAATGCCGCCAAGATCGAGCGTCTATGACTTACGGTTCAAGAATTAGCCTCAGAAACAGTGGTTCTGAACATGCTGCCAATAGCTCGCCTGGGAAACATCCAGAGAAGTCCAAGATTGTGTTTTTTAGACTGGCTGCCACGAGCTGAAAGGAATGCAGCCAAGAGCGAGCGTCTGTGACTTACGGTTCAAAAGTTATTCACAGAAACATGGTTCTGAACTTTGCTGCCAGCCGCGAAAGCGAAAATAACCAACATCGAGCGTCTAGGATTTACTTGTCAGAAGCTCGCCTGGGAAACATCCAGAGAAGTCAAAGACCGTGCTTCTATACTAATTGCCAGGCGCTGAGACGAATGCCGCCAAGATCTAGCGTCTATGACTTACGGTTCAAGAATTAGCCTCGGAAACAGTGGAAAACAGTGCTTCTATACTAATTGCCAGGCGCTGAGACGAATGCCGCCAAGATCGAGCGTCTATGACTTACGGTTCAAGAATTAGCCTCAGAAACAGTGGTTCTGAACATGCTGCCAATAGCTCGTCTGGGAAACATCCAGAGAAGTCCAAGATTGTGTTTTTTAGACTGGCTGCCACGAGCTGAAACGAATGCAGCCAAGAGCGAGCGTCTGTGACTTACGGTTCAAAAGTTATTCACAGAAACATGGTTCTGAACTTTGCTGCCAGCCGCGAAAGCGAAAATAACCAAGATCGAGCGTCTAGGATTTACTTGTCAAAAGCTCGCCTGGGAAACATCCAGAGAAGTCAAAGACAGTGCTTCTATACTAATTGCCAGGCGCTGAGACGAATGCCGCCAAGATCTAGCGTCTATGACTTACGGTTCAAGAATTAGCCTCAGAAACAGTGGGAAACAGTGCTTCTATACTAATTGCCAGGCGCTGAGACGAATGCCGCCAAGATCTAGCGTCTATGACTTACGGTTCAAGAATTAGCCTCAGAAACAGTGGGAAACAGTGCTTCTATACTAATTGCCAGGCGCTGAGACGAATGCCGCCAAGATCGAGCGTCTATGACTTACGGTTCAAGAATTAGCCTCAGAAACAGTGGTTCTGAACATGCTGCCAATAGCTCGCCTGGGAAACATCCAGAGAAGTCCAAGATTGTGTTTTTTAGACTGGCTGCCACGAGCTGAAAGGAATGCAGCCAAGAGCGAGCGTCTGTGACTTACGGTTCAAAAGTTATTCACAGAAACATGGTTCTGAACTTTGCTGCCAGCCGCGAAAGCGAAAATAACCAAGATCGAGCGTCTAGGATTTACTTGTCAATAGCTCGCCTGGGAAACATCCAGAGAAGTCAAAGACAGGGCTTCTATACTAATTGCCAGGCGCTGAGACGAATGCCGCCAAGATCTAGCGTCTATGACTTACGGTTCAAGAATTAGCCTCAGAAACAGTGGGAAACAGTGCTTCTATACTAATTGCCAGGCGCTGAGACGAATGCCGCCAAGATCGAGCGTCTATGACTTACGGTTCAAGAATTAGCCTCAGAAACAGTGGTTCTGAACATGCTGCCAATAGCTCGCCTGGGAAACATCCAGAGAAGTCCAAGATTGTGTTTTTTAGACTGGCTGCCACGAGCTGAAAGGAATGCAGCCAAGAGCGAGCGTCTGTGACTTACGGTTCAAAAGTTATTCACAGAAACATGGTTCTGAACTTTGCTGCCAGCCGCGAAAGCGAAAATAACCAAGATCGAGCGTCTAGGATTTACTTGTCAAAAGCTCGCCTGGGAAACATCCAGAGAAGTCAAAGACCGTGCTTCTATACTAATTGCCAGGCGCTGAGACGAATGGCGCCAAGATCTAGCGTCTATGACTTACGGTTCAAGAATTAGCCTCAGAAACAGTGGAAAACAGTGCTTCTATACTAATTGCCAGGCGCTGAGACGAATGCCGCCAAGATCGAGCGTCTATGACTTACGGTTCAAGAATTAGCCTCAGAAACAGTGGTTCTGAACATGCTGCCAATAGCTCGTCTGGGAAACATCCAGAGAAGTCCAAGATTGTGTTTTTTAGACTGGCTGCCACGAGCTGAAAGGAATGCAGCCAAGAGCGAGCGTCTGTGACTTACGGTTCAAAAGTTATTCACAGAAACATGGTTCTGAACTTTGCTGCCAGCCGCGAAAGCGAAAATAACCAAGATCGAGCGTCTAGGATTTACTTGTCAAAAGCTCGCCTGGGAAACATCCAGAGAAGTCAAAGACCGTGCTTCTATACTAATTGCCAGGCGCTGAGACGAATGCCGCCAAGATCTAGCGTCTATGACTTACGGTTCAAGAATTAGCCTCAGAAACAGTGGAAAACAGTGCTTCTATACTAATTGCCAGGCGCTGAGACGAATGCCGCCAAGATCGAGCGTCTATGACTTACGGTTCAAGAATTAGCCTCAGAAACAGTGGTTCTGAACATGCTGCCAATAGCTCGTCTGGGAAACATCCAGAGAAGTCCAAGATTGTGTTTTTTAGACTGGCTGCCACGAGCTGAAACGAATGCAGCCAAGAGCGAGCGTCTGTGACTTACGGTTCAAAAGTTATTCACAGAAACATGGTTCTGAACTTTGCTGCCAGCCGCGAAAGCGAAAATAACCAAGATCGAGCGTCTAGGATTTACTTGTCAAAAGCTCGCCTGGGAAACATCCAGAGAAGTCAAAGACAGTGCTTCTATACTAATTGCCAGGCGCTGAGACGAATGCCGCCAAGATCTAGCGTCTATGACTTACGGTTCAAGAATTAGCCTCAGAAACAGTGGGAAACAGTGCTTCTATACTAATTGCCAGGCGCTTAGACGAATGCCGCCAAGATCTAGCGTCTATGACTTACGGTTCAAGAATTAGCCTCAGAAACAGTGGGAAACAGTGCTTCTATACTAATTGCCAGGCGCTGAGACGAATGCCGCCAAGATCGAGCGTCTATGACTTACGGTTCAAGAATTAGCCTCAGAAACAGTGGTTCTGAACATGCTGCCAATAGCTCGGCTGGGAAACATCCAGAGAAGTCCAAGATTGTGTTTTTTAGACTGGCTGCCACGAGCTGAAAGGAATGCAGCCAAGAGCGAGCGTCTGTGACTTACGGTTCAAAAGTTATTCACAGAAACATGGTTCTGAACTTTGCTGCCAGCTGCGAAAGCGAAAATAACCAAGATCGAGCGTCTAGGATTTACTTGTCAATAGCTCGCCTGGGAAACATCCAGAGAAGTCAAAGACAGGGCTTCTATAATAATTGC
Organism: Rhinoderma darwinii; assembly: GCF_050947455.1. Taxonomy (NCBI): domain Eukaryota; kingdom Metazoa; phylum Chordata; class Amphibia; order Anura; family Rhinodermatidae; genus Rhinoderma; species Rhinoderma darwinii. The sequence continues at coordinate 9,618 of NW_027462480.1, forward strand.
CAGGCGCTGAGACGAATGCCGCCAAGATCTAGCGTCTATGACTTACGGTTCAAGAATTAGCCTCAGAAACAGTGGGAAACAGTGCTTCTATACTAATTGCCAGGCGCTGAGACGAATGCCGCCAAGATCGAGCGTCTATGACTTACGGTTCAAGAATTAGCCTCAGAAACAGTGGTTCTGAACATGCTGCCAATAGCTCGTCTGGGAAACATCCAGAGAAGTCCAAGATTGTGTTTTTTAGACTGGCTGCCACGAGCTGAAAGGAATGCAGCCAAGAGCGAGCGTCTGTGACTTACGGTTCAAAAGTTATTCACAGAAACATGGTTCTGAACTTTGCTGCCAGCCGCGAAAGCGAAAATAACCAAGATCGAGCGTCTAGGATTTACTTGTCAAAAGCTCGCCTGGGAAACATCCAGAGAAGTCAAAGACAGTGCTTCTATACTAATTGCCAGGCGCTGAGACGAATGCCGCCAAGATCTAGCGTCTATGACTTACGGTTCAAGAATTAGCCTCAGAAACAGTGGGAAACAGTGCTTCTATACTAATTGCCAGGCGCTGAGACGAATGCCGCCAAGATCTAGCGTCTATGACTTACGGTTCAAGAATTAGCCTCAGAAACAGTGGGAAACAGTGCTTCTATACTAATTGCCAGGCGCTGAGACGAATGCCGCCAAGATCGAGCGTCTATGACTTACGGTTCAAGAATTAGCCTCAGAAACAGTGGTTCTGAACATGCTGCCAATAGCTCGCCTGGGAAACATCCAGAGAAGTCCAAGATTGTGTTTTTTAGACTGGCTGCCACGAGCTGAAAGGAATGCAGCCAAGAGCGAGCGTCTGTGACTTACGGTTCAAAAGTTATTCACAGAAACATGGTTCTGAACTTTGCTGCCAGCCGCGAAAGCGAAAATAACCAAGATCGAGCGTCTAGGATTTACTTGTCAAAAGCTCGCCTGGGAAACATCCAGAGAAGTCAAAGACAGGGCTTCTATACTAATTGCCAGGCGCTGAGACGAATGCCGCCAAGATCTAGCGTCTATGACTTACGGTTCAAGAATTAGCCTCAGAAACAGTGGAAAACAGTGCTTCTATACTAATTGCCAGGCGCTGAGACGAATGCCGCCAAGATCGAGCGTCTATGACTTACGGTTCAAGAATTAGCCTCAGAAACAGTGGTTCTGAACATGCTGCCAATAGCTCGCCTGGGAAACATCCAGAGAAGTCCAAGATAGTGTTTTTTAGACTGGCTGCCACGAGCTGAAACGAATGCAGCCAAGAGCGAGCGTCTGTGACTTACGGTTCAAGAGTTATTCACAGAAACATGGTTCTGAACTTTGCTGCCAGCCGCGAAAGCGAAAATAACCAAGATCGAGCGTCTAGGATTTACTTGTCAATAGCTCGCCTGGGAAACATCCAGAGAAGTCAAAGACCGTGCTTCTATACTAATTGCCAGGCGCTGAGATTAATGCCGCCAAGATCTAGCGTCTATGACTTACGGTTCAAGAATTAGCCTCAGAAACAGTGGGAAACAGTGATTCTATACTAATTGCCAGGCGCTGAGACGAATGCCGCCAAGATCGAGCGTCTATGACTTACGGTTCAAGAATTAGCCTCAGAAACAGTGGTTCTGAACATGCTGCCAATAGCTCGCCTGGGAAACATCCAGAGAAGTCCAAGATAGTGTTTTTTAGACTGGCTGCAACGAGCTGAAACGAATGCAGCCAAGAGCGAGCGTCTGTGACTTACGGTTCAAGAGTTATTCACAGAAACATGGTTCTGAACTTTGCTGCCAGCCGCGAAAGCGAAAATAACCAAGATCGAGCGTCTAGGATTTACTTGTCAATAGCTCGCCTGGGAAACATCCAGAGAAGTCAAAGACCGTGCTTCTATACTAATTGCCAGGCGCTGAGATTAATGCCGCCAAGATCTAGCGTCTATGACTTACGGTTCAAGAATTAGCCTCAGAAACAGTGGGAAACAGTGCTTCTATACTAATTGCCAGGCGCTGAGACGAATGCCGCCAAGATCGAGCGTCTATGACTTACGGTTCAAGAATTAGCCTCAGAAACAGTGGTTCTGAACATGCTGCCAATAGCTCGCCTGGGAAACATCCAGAGAAGTCCAAGATAGTGTTTTTTAGACTGGCTGCCACGAGCTGAAACGAATGCAGCCAAGAGCGAGCGTCTGTGACTTACGGTTCAAGAGTTATTCACAGAAACATGGTTCTGAACTTTGCTGCCAGCCGCGAAAGCGAAAATAACCAAGATCGAGCGTCTAGGATTTACTTGTCAATAGCTCGCCTGGGAAACATCCAGAGAAGTCAAAGACAGTGCTTCTATACTAATTGCCAGGCGCTGAGACGAATGCCGCCAAGATCTAGCGTCCATGACTTACGGTTCAAGAATTAGCCTCAGAAACAGTGGGAAACAGTGCTTCTATACTAATTGCCAGGCGCTGAGACGAATGCCGCCAAGATCGAGCGTCTATGACTTACGGTTCAAGAATTAGCCTAAGAAACAGTGGTTCTGAACATGCTGCCAATAGCTCGCCTGGGAAACATCCAGAGAAGTCCAAGATTGTGTTTTTTAGACTGGCTGCCACGAGCTGAAACGAATGCAGCCAAGAGCGAGCGTCTGTGACTTACGGTTCAAAAGTTATTCACAGAAACATGGTTCTGAACTTTGCTGCCAGCCGCGAAAGCGAAAATAACCAAGATCGAGCGTCTAGGATTTACTTGTCAAAAGCTCGCCTGGGAAACATCCAGAGAAGTCAAAGACAGTGCTTCTATACTAATTGCCAGGCGCTGAGACGAATGCCGCCAAGATCTAGCGTCTATGACTTACGGTTCAAGAATTAGCCTCAGAAACAGTGGGAAACAGTGCTTCTATACTAATTGCCAGGCGCTGAGACGAATGCCGCCAAGATCTAGCGTCTATGACTTATGGTTCAAGAATTAGCCTCAGAAACAGTGGGAAACAGTGCTTCTATACTAATTGCCAGGCGCTGAGACGAATGCCGCCAAGATCTAGCGTCTATGACTTACGGTTCAAGAATTAGCCTCAGAAACAGTGGGAAACAGTGCTTCTATACTAATTGCCAGGCGCTGAGACGAATGCCGCCAAGATCGAGCGTCTATGACTTACGGTTCAAGAATTAGCCTCAGAAACAGTGGTTCTGAACATGCTGCCAATAGCTCGCCTGGGAAACATCCAGAGAAGTCCAAGATTGTGTTTTTTAGACTGGCTGCCTCGAGCTGAAAGGAATGCAGCCAAGAGCGAGCGTCTGTGACTTACGGTTCAAAAGTTATTCACAGAAACATGGTTCTGAACTTTGCTGCTAGCCGCGAAAGCGAAAATAACCAAGATCGAGCGTCTAGGATTTACTTGTCAAAAGCTCGCCTGGGAAACATCCAGAGAAGTCAAAGACCGTGCTTCTATACTAATTGCCAGGCGCTGAGACGAATGCCGCCAAGATCTAGCGTCTATGACTTACGGTTCAAGAATTAGCCTCAGAAACAGTGGGAAACAGTGCTTCTATACTAATTGCCAGGCGCTGAGACGAATGCCGCCAAGATCGAGCGTCTATGACTTACGGTTCAAGAATTAGCCTCAGAAACAGTGGTTCTGAACATGCTGCCAATAGCTCGCCTGGGAAACATGCAGAGAAGTCCAAGATTGTGTTTTTTAGACTGGCTGCCACGAGCTGAAAGGAATGCAGCCAAGAGCGAGCGTCTGTGACTTACGGTTCAAAAGTTATTCACAGAAACATGGTTCTGAACTTTGCTGCCAGCCGCGAAAGCGAAAATAACCAAGATCGAGCGTCTAGGATTTACTTGTCAATAGCTCGCCTGGGAAACATCCAGAGAAGTCAAAGACAGGGCTTCTATACTAATTGCCAGGCGCTGAGACGAATGCCGCCAAGATCTAGCGTCTATGACTTACGGTTCAAGAATTAGCCTCAGAAACAGTGGGAAACAGTGCTTCTATACTAACTGCCAGGCGCTGAGATTAATGCCGCCAAGATCTAGCGTCTATGACTTACGGTTCAAGAATTAGCCTCAGAAACAGTGGGAAACAGTGCTTCTATACTAATTGCCAGGCGCTGAGACGAATGCCGCCAAGATCTAGCGTCTATGACTTATGGTTCAAGAATTAGCCTCAGAAACAGTGGGAAACAGTGCTTCTATACTAATTGCCAGGCGCTGAGACGAATGCCGCCAAGATCTAGCGTCTATGACTTACGGTTCAAGAATTAGCCTCAGAAACAGTGGGAAACAGTGCTTCTATACTAATTGCCAGGCGCTGAGACGAATGCCGCCAAGATCTAGCGTCTATGACTTACGGTTCAAGAATTAGCCTCAGAAACAGTGGGAAACAGTGCTTCTATACTAATTGCCAGGCGCTGAGACGAATGCCGCCAAGATCGAGCGTCTATGACTTACGGTTCAAGAATTAGCCTCAGAAACAGTGGTTCTGAACATGCTGCCAATAGCTCGCCTGGGAAACATCCAGAGAAGTCCAAGATTGTGTTTTTTAGACTGGCTGCCACGAGCTGAAAGGAATGCAGCCAAGAGCGAGCGTCTGTGACTTACGGTTCAAAAGTTATTCACAGAAACATGGTTCTGAACTTTGCTGCCAGCCGCGAAAGCGAAAATAACCAAGATCGAGCGTCTAGGATTTACTTGTCAAAAGCTCGCCTGGGAAACATCCAGAGAAGTCAAAGACAGGGCTTCTATACTAATTGCCAGGCGCTGAGACGAATGCCGCCAAGATCTAGCGTCTATGACTTACGGTTCAAGAATTAGCCTCAGAAACAGTGGAAAACAGTGCTTCTATACTAATTGCCAGGCGCTGAGACGAATGCCGCCAAGATCGAGCGTCTATGACTTACGGTTCAAGAATTAGCCTCAGAAACAGTGGTTCTGAACATGCTGCCAATAGCTCGCCTGGGAAACATCCAGAGAAGTCCAAGATAGTGTTTTTTAGACTGGCTGCCACGAGCTGAAACGAATGCAGCCAAGAGCGAGCGTCTGTGACTTACGGTTCAAGAGTTATTCACAGAAACATGGTTCTGAACTTTGCTGCCAGCCGCGAAAGCGAAAATAACCAAGATCGAGCGTCTAGGATTTACTTGTCAATAGCTCGCCTGGGAAACATCCAGAGAAGTCAAAGACCGTGCTTCTATACTAATTGCCAGGCGCTGAGATTAATGCCGCCAAGATCTAGCGTCTATGACTTACGGTTCAAGAATTAGCCTCAGAAACAGTGGGAAACAGTGATTCTATACTAATTGCCAGGCGCTGAGACGAATGCCGCCAAGATCGAGCGTCTATGACTTACGGTTCAAGAATTAGCCTCAGAAACAGTGGTTCTGAACATGCTGCCAATAGCTCGCCTGGGAAACATCCAGAGAAGTCCAAGATAGTGTTTTTTAGACTGGCTGCAACGAGCTGAAACGAATGCAGCCAAGAGCGAGCGTCTGTGACTTACGGTTCAAGAGTTATTCACAGAAACATGGTTCTGAACTTTGCTGCCAGCCGCGAAAGCGAAAATAACCAAGATCGAGCGTCTAGGATTTACTTGTCAATAGCTCGCCTGGGAAACATCCAGAGAAGTCAAAGACCGTGCTTCTATACTAATTGCCAGGCGCTGAGATTAATGCCGCCAAGATCTAGCGTCTATGACTTACGGTTCAAGAATTAGCCTCAGAAACAGTGGGAAACAGTGCTTCTATACTAATTGCCAGGCGCTGAGACGAATGCCGCCAAGATCGAGCGTCTATGACTTACGGTTCAAGAATTAGCCTCAGAAACAGTGGTTCTGAACATGCTGCCAATAGCTCGCCTGGGAAACATCCAGAGAAGTCCAAGATAGTGTTTTTTAGACTGGCTGCCACGAGCTGAAACGAATGCAGCCAAGAGCGAGCGTCTGTGACTTACGGTTCAAGAGTTATTCACAGAAACATGGTTCTGAACTTTGCTGCCAGCCGCGAAAGCGAAAATAACCAAGATCGAGCGTCTAGGATTTACTTGTCAATAGCTCGCCTGGGAAACATCCAGAGAAGTCAAAGACAGTGCTTCTATACTAATTGCCAGGCGCTGAGACGAATGCCGCCAAGATCTAGCGTCCATGACTTACGGTTCAAGAATTAGCCTCAGAAACAGTGGGAAACAGTGCTTCTATACTAATTGCCAGGCGCTGAGACGAATGCCGCCAAGATCGAGCGTCTATGACTTACGGTTCAAGAATTAGCCTAAGAAACAGTGGTTCTGAACATGCTGCCAATAGCTCGCCTGGGAAACATCCAGAGAAGTCCAAGATTGTGTTTTTTAGACTGGCTGCCACGAGCTGAAACGAATGCAGCCAAGAGCGAGCGTCTGTGACTTACGGTTCAAAAGTTATTCACAGAAACATGGTTCTGAACTTTGCTGCCAGCCGCGAAAGCGAAAATAACCAAGATCGAGCGTCTAGGATTTACTTGTCAAAAGCTCGCCTGGGAAACATCCAGAGAAGTCAAAGACAGTGCCTCTATACTAATTGCCAGGCGCTGAGACGAATGCCGCCAAGATCTAGCGTCTATGACTTACGGTTCAAGAATTAGCCTCAGAAACAGTGGGAAACAGTGCTTCTATACTAATTGCCAGGCGCTGAGACGAATGCCGCCAAGATCTAGCGTCTATGACTTATGGTTCAAGAATTAGCCTCAGAAACAGTGGGAAACAGTGCTTCTATACTAATTGCCAGGCGCTGAGACGAATGCCGCCAAGATCTAGCGTCTATGACTTACGGTTCAAGAATTAGCCTCAGAAACAGTGGGAAACAGTGCTTCTATACTAATTGCCAGGCGCTGAGACGAATGCCGCCAAGATCGAGCGTCTATGACTTACGGTTCAAGAATTAGCCTCAGAAACAGTGGTTCTGAACATGCTGCCAATAGCTCGCCTGGGAAACATCCAGAGAAGTCCAAGATTGTGTTTTTTAGACTGGCTGCCTCGAGCTGAAAGGAATGCAGCCAAGAGCGAGCGTCTGTGACTTACGGTTCAAAAGTTATTCACAGAAACATGGTTCTGAACTTTGCTGCTAGCCGCGAAAGCGAAAATAACCAAGATCGAGCGTCTAGGATTTACTTGTCAAAAGCTCGCCTGGGAAACATCCAGAGAAGTCAAAGACCGTGCTTCTATACTAATTGCCAGGCGCTGAGACGAATGCCGCCAAGATCTAGCGTCTATGACTTACGGTTCAAGAATTAGCCTCAGAAACAGTGGGAAACAGTGCTTCTATACTAATTGCCAGGCGCTGAGACGAATGCCGCCAAGATCGAGCGTCTATGACTTACGGTTCAAGAATTAGCCTCAGAAACAGTGGTTCTGAACATGCTGCCAATAGCTCGCCTGGGAAACATGCAGAGAAGTCCAAGATTGTGTTTTTTAGACTGGCTGCCACGAGCTGAAAGGAATGCAGCCAAGAGCGAGCGTCTGTGACTTACGGTTCAAAAGTTATTCACAGAAACATGGTTCTGAACTTTGCTGCCAGCCGCGAAAGCGAAAATAACCAAGATCGAGCGTCTAGGATTTACTTGTCAATAGCTCGCCTGGGAAACATCCAGAGAAGTCAAAGACAGGGCTTCTATACTAATTGCCAGGCGCTGAGACGAATGCCGCCAAGATCTAGCGTCTATGACTTACGGTTCAAGAATTAGCCTCAGAAACAGTGGGAAACAGTGCTTCTATACTAACTGCCAGGCGCTGAGATTAATGCCGCCAAGATCTAGCGTCTATGACTTACGGTTCAAGAATTAGCCTCAGAAACAGTGGGAAACAGTGCTTCTATACTAATTGCCAGGCGCTGAGACGAATGCCGCCAAGATCTAGCGTCTATGACTTATGGTTCAAGAATTAGCCTCAGAAACAGTGGGAAACAGTGCTTCTATACTAATTGCCAGGCGCTGAGACGAATGCCGCCAAGATCTAGCGTCTATGACTTACGGTTCAAGAATTAGCCTCAGAAACAGTGGGAAACAGTGCTTCTATACTAATTGCCAGGCGCTGAGACGAATGCCGCCAAGATCGAGCGTCTATGACTTACGGTTCAAGAATTAGCCTCAGAAACAGTGGTTCTGAACATGCTGCCAATAGCTCGCCTGGGAAACATCCAGAGAAGTCCAAGATTGTGTTTTTTAGACTGGCTGCCTCGAGCTGAAAGGAATGCAGCCAAGAACGAGCGTCTGTGACTTACGGTTCAAAAGTTATTCACAGAAACATGGTTCTGAACTTTGCTGCCAGCCGCGAAAGCGAAAATAACCAAGATCGAGCGTCTAGGATTTACTTGTCAAAAGCTCGCCTGGGAAACATCCAGAGAAGTCAAAGACCGTGCTTCTATACTAATTGCCAGGCGCTGAGACGAATGCCGCCAAGATCTAGCGTCTATGACTTACGGTTCAAGAATTAGCCTCAGAAACAGTGGGAAACAGTGCTTCTATACTAATTGCCAGGCGCTGAGACGAATGCCGCCAAGATCGAGCGTCTATGACTTACGGTTCAAGAATTAGCCTCAGAAACAGTGGTTCTGAACATGCTGCCAATTGCTCGCCTGGGAAACATGCAGAGAAGTCCAAGATTGTGTTTTTTAGACTGGCTGCCACGAGCTGAAAGGAATGCAGCCAAGAGCGAGCGTCTGTGACTTACGGTTCAAAAGTTATTCACAGAAACATGGTTCTGAACTTTGCTGCCAGCCGCGAAAGCGAAAATAACCAAGATCGAGCGTCTAGGATTTACTTGTCAATAGCTCGCCTGGGAAACATCCAGAGAAGTCAAAGACAGGGCTTCTATACTAATTGCCAGGCGCTGAGACGAATGCCGCCAAGATCTAGCGTCTATGACTTACGGTTCAAGAATTAGCCTCAGAAACAGTGGGAAACAGTGCTTCTATACTAATTGCCAGGCGCTGAGACGAATGCCGCCAAGGTCGAGCGTCTATGACTTACGGTTCAAGAATTAGCCTCAGAAACAGTGGGAAACAGTGCTTCTATACTAATTGCCAGGCGCTGAGACGAATGCCGCCAAGATCTAGCGTCTATGACTTACGGTTCAAGAATTAGCCTCAGAAACAGTGGGAAACAGTGCTTCTATACTAATTGCCAGGCGCTGAGACGAATGCCGCCAAGATCGAGCGTCTATGACTTACGGTTCAAGAATTAGCCTCAGAAACAGTGGTTCTGAACATGCTGCCAATAGCTCGCCTGGGAAACATCCAGAGAAGTCCAAGATTGTGTTTTTTAGACTGGCTGCCTCGAGCTGAAAGGAATGCAGCCAAGAACGAGCGTCTGTGACTTACGGTTCAAAAGTTATTCACAGAAACATGGTTCTGAACTTTGCTGCCAGCCGCGAAAGCGAAAATAACCAAGATCGAGCGTCTAGGATTTACTTGTCAAAAGCTCGCCTGGGAAACATCCAGAGAAGTCAAAGACCGTGCTTCTATACTAATTGCCAGGCGCTGAGACGAATGCCGCCAAGATCTAGCGTCTATGACTTACGGTTCAAGAATTAGCCTCAGAAACAGTGGGAAACAGTGCTTCTATACTAATTGCCAGGCGCTGAGACGAATGCCGCCAAGATCGAGCGTCTATGACTTACGGTTCAAGAATTAGCCTCAGAAACAGTGGTTCTGAACATGCTGCCAATAGCTCGCCTGGGAAACATGCAGAGAAGTCCAAGATTGTGTTTTTTTAGACTGGCTGCCACGAGCTGAAAGGAATGCAGCCAAGAGCGAGCGTCTGTGACTTACGGTTCAAAAGTTATTCACAGAAACATGGTTCTGAACTTTGCTGCCAGCCGCGAAAGCGAAAATAACCAAGATCGAGCGTCTAGGATTTACTTGTCAATAGCTCGCCTGGGAAACATCCAGAGAAGTCAAAGACAGGGCTTCTATACTAATTGCCAGGCGCTGAGACGAATGCCGCCAAGATCTAGCGTCTATGACTTACGGTTCAAGAATTAGCCTCAGAAACAGTGGGAAACAGTGCTTCTATACTAATTGCCAGGCGCTGAGACGAATGCCGCCAAGGTCGAGCGTCTATGACTTACGGTTCAAGAATTAGCCTCAGAAACAGTGGGAAACAGTGCTTCTATACTAATTGCCAGGCGCTGAGACGAATGCCGCCAAGATCGAGCGTCTATGACTTACGGTTCAAGAATTAGCCTCAGAAACAGTGGTTCTGAACATGCTGCCAATAGCTCGCCTGGGAAACATGCAGAGAAGTCCAAGATTGTGTTTTTTTAGACTGGCTGCCACGAGCTGAAAGGAATGCAGCCAAGAGCGAGCGTCTGTGACTTACGGTTCAAAAGTTATTCACAGAAACATGGTTCTGAACTTTGCTGCCAGCCGCGAAAGCGAAAATAACCAAGATCGAGCGTCTAGGATTTACTTGTCAATAGCTCGCCTGGGAAACATCCAGAGAAGTCAAAGACAGGGCTTCTATACTAATTGCCAGGCGCTGAGACGAATGCCGCCAAGATCTAGCGTCTATGACTTACGGTTCAAGAATTAGCCTCAGAAACAGTGGGAAACAGTGCTTCTATACTAATTGCCAGGCGCTGAGACGAATGCCGCCAAGGTCGAGCGTCTATGACTTACGGTTCAAGAATTAGCCTCAGAAACAGTGGTTCTGAACATGCTGCCAATAGCTCGCCTGGGAAACATCCAGAGAAGTCCAAGATAGTGTTTTTTAGACTGGCTGCCACGAGCTGAAACGAATGCAGCCAAGAGCGAGCGTCTGTGACTTACGGTTCAAAAGTTATTCACAGAAACATGGTTCTGAACTTTGCTGCCAGCCGCGAAAGCGAAAATAACCAAGATCGAGCGTCTAGGATTTACTTGTCAAAAGCTCGCCTGGGAAACATCCAGAGAAGTCAAAGACAGTGCTTCTATACTAATTGCCAGGCGCTGAGACGAATGCCGCCAAGATCTAGCGTCTATGACTTACGGTTCAAGAATTAGCCTCAGAAACAGTGGGAAACAGTGCTTCTATACTAATTGCCAGGCGCTGAGACGAATGCCGCCAAGATCTAGCGTCTATGACTTACGGTTCAAGAATTAGCCTCAGAAACAGTGGGAAACAGTGCTTCTATACTAATTGCCAGGCGCTGAGACGAATGCCGCCAAGATCGAGCGTCTATGACTTACGGTTCAAGAATTAGCCTCAGAAACAGTGGTTCTGAACATGCTGTCAATAGCTCGCCTGGGAAACATCCAGAGAAGTCCAAGATTGTGTTTTTTAGACTGGCTGCCTCGAGCTGAAAGGAATGCAGCCAAGAGCGAGCGTCTGTGACTTACGGTTCAAAAGTTATTCACAGAAACATGGTTCTGAACTTTGCTGCCAGCCGCGAAAGCGAAAATAACCAAGATCGAGCGTCTAGGATTTACTTGTCAAAAGCTCGCCTGGGAAACATCCAGAGAAGTCAAAGACCGTGCATCTATACTAATTGCCAGGCGCTGAGACGAATGCCGCCAAGATCTAGCGTCTATGACTTACGGTTCAAGAATTAGCCTCAGAAACAGTGGGAAACAGTGCTTCTATACTAATTGCCAGGCGCTGAGACGAATGCCGCCAAGATCGAGCGTCTATGACTTACGGTTCAAGAATTAGCCTCAGAAACAGTGGTTCTGAACATGCTGCCAATAGCTCGCCTGGGAAACATGCAGAGAAGTCCAAGATTGTGTTTTTTAGACTGGCTGCCACGAGCTGAAAGGAATGCAGCCAAGAGCGAGCGTCTGTGACTTACGGTTCAAAAGTTATTCACAGAAACATGGTTCTGAACTTTGCTGCCAGCCGCGAAAGCGAAAATAACCAAGATCGAGCGTCTAGGATTTACTTGTCAATAGCTCGCCTGGGAAACATCCAGAGAAGTCAAAGACAGGGCTTCTATACTAATTGCCAGGCGCTGAGACGAATGCCGCCAAGATCTAGCGTCTATGACTTACGGTTCAAGAATTAGCCTCAGAAACAGTGGGAAACAGTGCTTCTATACTAATTGCCAGGCGCTGAGACGAATGCCGCCAAGGTCGAGCGTCTATGACTTACGGTTCAAGAATTAGCCTCAGAAACAGTGGGAAACAGTGCTTCTATACTAATTGCCAGGCGCTGAGACGAATGCCGCCAAGATCGAGCGTCTATGACTTACGGTTCAAGAATTAGCCTCAGAAACAGTGGTTCTGAACATGCTGCCAATAGCTCGCCTGGGAAACATGCAGAGAAGTCCAAGATTGTGTTTTTTAGACTGGCTGCCACGAGCTGAAACGAATGCAGCCAAGAGCGAGCGTCTGTGACTTACGGTTCAAAAGTTATTCACAGAAACATGGTTCTGAACTTTGCTGCCAGCCGCGAAAGCGAAAATAACCAAGATCGAGCGTCTAGGATTTACTTGTCAAAAGCTCGCCTGGGAAACATCCAGAGAAGTCAAAGACAGTGCTTCTATACTAATTGCCAGGCGCTGAGACGAATGCCGCCAAGATCTAGCGTCTATGACTTACGGTTCAAGAATTAGCCTCAGAAACAGTGGGAAACAGTGCTTCTATACTAATTGCCAGGCGCTGAGACGAATGCCGCCAAGATCTAGCGTCTATGGACTTACGGTTCAAGAATTAGCCTCAGAAACAGTGGGAAACAGTGCTTCTATACTAATTGCCAGGCGCTGAGACGAATGCCGCCAAGATCGAGCGTCTATGACTTACGGTTCAAGAATTAGCCTCAGAAACAGTGGTTCTGAACATGCTGCCAATAGCTCGCCTGGGAAACATGCAGAGAAGTCCAAGATTGTGTTTTTTAGACTGGCTGCCACGAGCTGAAAGGAATGCAGCCAAGAGCGAGCGTCTGTGACTTACGGTTCAAAAGTTATTCACAGAAACATGGTTCTGAACTTTGCTGCCAGCCGCGAAAGCGAAAATAACCCAAGATCGAGCGTCTAGGATTTACTTGTCAATAGCTCGCCTGGGAAACATCCAGAGAAGTCAAAGACAGGGCTTCTATACTAATTGCCAGGCGCTGAGACGAATGCCGCCAAGATCTAGCGTCTATGACTTACGGTTCAAGAATTAGCCTCAGAAACAGTGGGAAACAGTGCTTCTATACTAATTGCCAGGCGCTGAGACGAATGCCGCCAAGGTCGAGCGTCTATGACTTACGGTTCAAGAATTAGCCTCAGAAACAGTGGTTCTGAACATGCTGCCAATAGCTCGCCTGGGAAACATCCAGAGAAGTCCAAGATAGTGTTTTTTAGACTGGCTGCCACGAGCTGAAACGAATGCAGCCAAGAGCGAGCGTCTGTGACTTACGGTTCAAGAGTTATTCACAGAAACATGGTTCTGAACTTTGCTGCCAGCCGCGAAAGCGAAAATAACCAAGATCGAGCGTCTAGGATTTACTTGTCAATAGCTCGCCTGGGAAACATCCAGAGAAGTCAAAGACAGGGCTTCTATACTAATTGCCAGGCGCTGAGACGAATGCCGCCAAGATCTAGCGTCTATGACTTACGGTTCAAGAATTAGCCTCAGAAACAGTGGGAAACAGTGCTTCTATACTAATTGCCAGGCGCTGAGACGAATGCCGCCAAGGTCGAGCGTCTATGACTTACGGTTCAAGAATTAGCCTCAGAAACAGTGGTTCTGAACATGCTGCCAATAGCTCGCCTGGGAAACATCCAGAGAAGTCCAAGATAGTGTTTTTTAGACTGGCTGCCACGAGCTGAAACGAATGCAGCCAAGAGCGAGCGTCTGTGACTTACGGTTCAAGAGTTATTCACAGAAACATGGTTCTGAACTTTGCTGCCAGCCGCGAAAGCGAAAATAACCAAGATCGAGCGTCTAGGATTTACTTGTCAATAGCTCGCCTGGGAAACATCCAGAGAAGTCAAAGACCGTGCTTCTATACTAATTGCCAGGCGCTGAGATTAATGCCGCCAAGATCTAGCGTCTATGACTTACGGTTCAAGAATTAGCCTCAGAAACAGTGGGAAACAGTGATTCTATACTAATTGCCAGGCGCTGAGACGAATGCCGCCAAGATCGAGCGTCTATGACTTACGGTTCAAGAATTAGCCTCAGAAACAGTGGTTCTGAACATGCTGCCAATAGCTCGTCTGGGAAACATCCAGAGAAGTCCAAGATAGTGTTTTTTAGACTGGCTGCCACGAGCTGAAACGAATGCAGCCAAGAGAGAGCGTCTGTGACTTACGGTTCAAAAGTTATTCACAGAAACATGGTTCTGAACTTTGCTGCCAGCCGCGAAAGCGAAAATAACCAAGATCGAGCGTCTAGGATTTACTTGTCAATAGCTCGCCTGGGAAACATCCAGAGAAGTCAAAGACCGTGCTTCTATACTAATTGCCAGGCGCTGAGATTAATGCCGCCAAGATCTAGCGTCTATGACTTACGGTTCAAGAATTAGCCTCAGAAACAGTGGGAAACAGTGATTCTATTCTAATTGCCAGGCGCTGAGACGAATGCCGCCAAGATCGAGCGTCTATGACTTACGGTTCAAGAATTAGCCTCAGAAACAGTGGGAAACAGTGCTTCTATACTAATTGCCAGGCGCTGAGACGAATGCCGCCAAGATCTAGCGTCTATGACTTACGGTTCAAGAATTAGCCTCAGAAACAGTGGGAAACAGTGCTTCTATACTAATTGCCAGGCGCTGAGACGAATGCCGCCAAGATCTAGCGTCTATGACTTACGGTTCAAGAATTAGCCTCAGAAACAGTGGGAAACAGTGCTTCTATACTAATTGCCAGGCGCTGAGACGAATGCCGCCAAGATCGAGCGTCTATGACTTACGGTTCAAGAATTAGCCTAAGAAAAAGTGGTTCTGAACATGCTGCCAATAGCTCGCCTGGGAAACATCCAGAGAGGTCCAAGATTGTGTTTTTTAGACTGGCTGCCACGAGCTGAAACGAATGCAGCCAAGAGCGAGCGTCTGTGACTTACGGTTCAAGAGTTACTCACAGAAACATGGTTCTGAACTTTGCTGCCAGCCGCGAAAGCGAAAATAACCAAGATCGAGCGTCTAGGATTTACTTGTCAATAGCTCGCCTGGGAAACATCCAGAGAAGTCAAAGACCGTGCTTCTATACTAATTGCCAGGCGCTGAGACGAATGCCGCCAAGATCTAGCGTCTATGACTTACGGTTCAAGAATTAGCCTCAGAAACAGTGGGAAACAGTGCTTCTATACTAATTGCCAGGCGCTGAGACGAATGCCGCCAAGATCTAGCGTCTATGACTTACGGTTCAAGAATTAGCCTCAGAAACAGTGGGAAACAGTGCTTCTATACTAATTGCCAGGCGCTGAGACGAATGCCGCCAAGATCTAGCGTCTATGACTTACGGTTCAAGAATTAGCCTCAGAAACAGTGGGAAACAGTGCTTCTATACTAATTGCCAGGCGCTGAGACGAATGCCGCCAAGATCGAGCGTCTATGACTTACGGTTCAAGAATAAGCCTCAGAAACAGTGGTTCTGAACATGCTGCCAATAGCTCGCCTGGGAAACATCCAGAGAAGTCCAAGATTGTGTTTTTTAGACTGGCTGCCACGAGCTGAAACAATTGCAGCCAAGAGCGAGCGTCTGTGACTTACGGTTCAAGAGTTATTCACAGAAACATGGTTCTGAACTTTGCTGCCAGCCGCGAAAGCGAAAATAACCAAGATCGAGCGTCTAGGATTTACTTGTCAATAGCTCGCCTGGGAAACATCCAGAGAAGTCAAAGACAGGGCTTCTATACTAATTGCCAGGCGCTGAGACGAATGCCGCCAAGATCTAGCGTCTATGACTTACGGTTCAAGAATTAGCCTCAGAAACAGTGGGAAACAGTGCTTCTATACTAATTGCCAGGCGCTGAGACGAATGCCGCCAAGGTCGAGCGTCTATGACTTACGGTTCAAGAATTAGCCTCAGAAACAGTGGTTCTGAACATGCTGCCAATAGCTCGCCTGGGAAACATCCAGAGAAGTCCAAGATAGTGTTTTTTAGACTGGCTGCCACGAGCTGAAACGAATGCAGCCAAGAGCGAGCGTCTGTGACTTACGGTTCAAGAGTTATTCACAGAAACATGGTTCTGAACTTTGCTGCCAGCCGCGAAAGCGAAAATAACCAAGATCGAGCGTCTAGGATTTACTTGTCAATAGCTCGCCTGGGAAACATCCAGAGAAGTCAAAGACCGTGCTTCTATACTAATTGCCAGGCGCTGAGATTAATGCCGCCAAGATCTAGCGTCTATGACTTACGGTTCAAGAATTAGCCTCAGAAACAGTGGGAAACAGTGATTCTATACTAATTGCCAGGCGCTGAGACGAATGCCGCCAAGATCGAGCGTCTATGACTTACGGTTCAAGAATTAGCCTCAGAAACAGTGGTTCTGAACATGCTGCCAATAGCTCGTCTGGGAAACATCCAGAGAAGTCCAAGATAGTGTTTTTTAGACTGGCTGCCACGAGCTGAAACGAATGCAGCCAAGAGAGAGCGTCTGTGACTTACGGTTCAAAAGTTATTCACAGAAACATGGTTCTGAACTTTGCTGCCAGCCGCGAAAGCGAAAATAACCAAGATCGAGCGTCTAGGATTTACTTGTCAATAGCTCGCCTGGGAAACATCCAGAGAAGTCAAAGACCGTGCTTCTATACTAATTGCCAGGCGCTGAGATTAATGCCGCCAAGATCTAGCGTCTATGACTTACGGTTCAAGAATTAGCCTCAGAAACAGTGGGAAACAGTGATTCTATTCTAATTGCCAGGCGCTGAGACGAATGCCGCCAAGATCGAGCGTCTATGACTTACGGTTCAAGAATTAGCCTCAGAAACAGTGGGAAACAGTGCTTCTATACTAATTGCCAGGCGCTGAGACGAATGCCGCCAAGATCTAGCGTCTATGACTTACGGTTCAAGAATTAGCCTCAGAAACAGTGGGAAACAGTGCTTCTATACTAATTGCCAGGCGCTGAGACGAATGCCGCCAAGATCTAGCGTCTATGACTTACGGTTCAAGAATTAGCCTCAGAAACAGTGGGAAACAGTGCTTCTATACTAATTGCCAGGCGCTGAGACGAATGCCGCCAAGATCGAGCGTCTATGACTTACGGTTCAAGAATTAGCCTAAGAAAAAGTGGTTCTGAACATGCTGCCAATAGCTCGCCTGGGAAACATCCAGAGAGGTCCAAGATTGTGTTTTTTAGACTGGCTGCCACGAGCTGAAACGAATGCAGCCAAGAGCGAGCGTCTGTGACTTACGGTTCAAGAGTTATTCACAGAAACATGGTTCTGAACTTTGCTGCCAGCCGCGAAAGCGAAAATAACCAAGATCGAGCGTCTAGGATTTACTTGTCAATAGCTCGCCTGGGAAACATCCAGAGAAGTCAAAGACCGTGCTTCTATACTAATTGCCAGGCGCTGAGACGAATGCCGCCAAGATCTAGCGTCTATGACTTACGGTTCAAGAATTAGCCTCAGAAACAGTGGGAAACAGTGCTTCTATACTAATTGCCAGGCGCTGAGACGAATGCCGCCAAGATCTAGCGTCTATGACTTACGGTTCAAGAATTAGCCTCAGAAACAGTGGGAAACAGTGCTTCTATACTAATTGCCAGGCGCTGAGACGAATGCCGCCAAGATCTAGCGTCTATGACTTACGGTTCAAGAATTAGCCTCAGAAACAGTGGGAAACAGTGCTTCTATACTAATTGCCAGGCGCTGAGACGAATGCCGCCAAGATCGAGCGTCTATGACTTACGGTTCAAGAATTAGCCTCAGAAACAGTGGTTCTGAACATGCTGCCAATAGCTCGCCTGGGAAACATGCAGAGAAGTCCAAGATTGTGTTTTTTAGACTGGCTGCAACGAGCTGAAAGGAATGCAGCCAAGAGCGAGCGTCTGTGACTTACGGTTCAAAAGTTATTCACAGAAACATGGTTCTGAACTTTGCTGCCAGCCGCGAAAGCGAAAATAACCAAGATCGAGCGTCTAGGATTTACTTGTCAATAGCTCGCCTGGGAAACATCCAGAGAAGTCAAAGACAGGGCTTCTATACTAATTGCCAGGCGCTGAGACGAATGCCGCCAAGATCTAGCGTCTATGACTTACGGTTCAAGAATTAGCCTCAGAAACAGTGGGAAACAGTGCTTCTATACTAATTGCCAGGCGCTGAGACGAATGCCGCCAAGGTCGAGCGTCTATGACTTACGGTTCAAGAATTAGCCTCAGAAACAGTGGTTCTGAACATGCTGCCAATAGCTCGCCTGGGAAACATGCAGAGAAGTCCAAGATTGTGTTTTTTAGACTGGCTGCCACGAGCTGAAAGGAATGCAGCCAAGAGCGAGCGTCTGTGACTTACGGTTCAAAAGTTATTCACAGAAACATGGTTCTGAACTTTGCTGCCAGCCGCGAAAGCGAAAATAACCAAGATCGAGCGTCTAGGATTTACTTGTCAATAGCTCGCCTGGGAAACATCCAGAGAAGTCAAAGACAGGGCTTCTATACTAATTGCCAGGCGCTGAGACGAATGCCGCCAAGATCTAGCGTCTATGACTTACGGTTCAAGAATTAGCCTCAGAAACAGTGGGAAACAGTGCTTCTATACTAATTGCCAGGCGCTGAGACGAATGCCGCCAAGGTCGAGCGTCTATGACTTACGGTTCAAGAATTAGCCTCAGAAACAGTGGTTCTGAACATGCTGCCAATAGCTCGCCTGGGAAACATCCAGAGAAGTCCAAGATAGTGTTTTTTAGACTGGCTGCCACGAGCTGAAACGAATGCAGCCAAGAGCGAGCGTCTGTGACTTACGGTTCAAGAGTTATTCACAGAAACATGGTTCTGAACTTTGCTGCCAGCCGCGAAAGCGAAAATAACCAAGATCGAGCGTCTAGGATTTACTTGTCAATAGCTCGCCTGGGAAACATCCAGAGAAGTCAAAGACCGTGCTTCTATACTAATTGCCAGGCGCTGAGATTAATGCCGCCAAGATCTAGCGTCTATGACTTACGGTTCAAGAATTAGCCTCAGAAACAGTGGGAAACAGTGATTCTATACTAATTGCCAGGCGCTGAGACGAATGCCGCCAAGATCGAGCGTCTATGACTTACGGTTCAAGAATTAGCCTCAGAAACAGTGGTTCTGAACATGCTGCCAATAGCTCGTCTGGGAAACATCCAGAGAAGTCCAAGATAGTGTTTTTTAGACTGGCTGCCACGAGCTGAAACGAATGCAGCCAAGAGAGAGCGTCTGTGACTTACGGTTCAAAAGTTATTCACAGAAACATGGTTCTGAACTTTGCTGCCAGCCGCGAAAGCGAAAATAACCAAGATCGAGCGTCTAGGATTTACTTGTCAATAGCTCGCCTGGGAAACATCCAGAGAAGTCAAAGACCGTGCTTCTATACTAATTGCCAGGCGCTGAGATTAATGCCGCCAAGATCTAGCGTCTATGACTTACGGTTCAAGAATTAGCCTCAGAAACAGTGGGAAACAGTGATTCTATTCTAATTGCCAGGCGCTGAGACGAATGCCGCCAAGATCGAGCGTCTATGACTTACGGTTCAAGAATTAGCCTCAGAAACAGTGGGAAACAGTGCTTCTATACTAATTGCCAGGCGCTGAGACGAATGCCGCCAAGATCTAGCGTCTATGACTTACGGTTCAAGAATTAGCCTCAGAAACAGTGGGAAACAGTGCTTCTATACTAATTGCCAGGCGCTGAGACGAATGCCGCCAAGATCTAGCGTCTATGACTTACGGTTCAAGAATTAGCCTCAGAAACAGTGGGAAACAGTGCTTCTATACTAATTGCCAGGCGCTGAGACGAATGCCGCCAAGATCGAGCGTCTATGACTTACGGTTCAAGAATTAGCCTAAGAAAAAGTGGTTCTGAACATGCTGCCAATAGCTCGCCTGGGAAACATCCAGAGAGGTCCAAGATTGTGTTTTTTAGACTGGCTGCCACGAGCTGAAACGAATGCAGCCAAGAGCGAGCGTCTGTGACTTACGGTTCAAGAGTTACTCACAGAAACATGGTTCTGAACTTTGCTGCCAGCCGCGAAAGCGAAAATAACCAAGATCGAGCGTCTAGGATTTACTTGTCAATAGCTCGCCTGGGAAACATCCAGAGAAGTCAAAGACCGTGCTTCTATACTAATTGCCAGGCGCTGAGACGAATGCCGCCAAGATCTAGCGTCTATGACTTACGGTTCAAGAATTAGCCTCAGAAACAGTGGGAAACAGTGCTTCTATACTAATTGCCAGGCGCTGAGACGAATGCCGCCAAGATCTAGCGTCTATGACTTACGGTTCAAGAATTAGCCTCAGAAACAGTGGGAAACAGTGCTTCTATACTAATTGCCAGGCGCTGAGACGAATGCCGCCAAGATCTAGCGTCTATGACTTACGGTTCAAGAATTAGCCTCAGAAACAGTGGGAAACAGTGCTTCTATACTAATTGCCAGGCGCTGAGACGAATGCCGCCAAGATCGAGCGTCTATGACTTACGGTTCAAGAATTAGCCTCAGAAACAGTGGTTCTGAACATGCTGCCAATAGCTCGCCTGGGAAACATGCAGAGAAGTCCAAGATTGTGTTTTTTAGACTGGCTGCCACGAGCTGAAAGGAATGCAGCCAAGAGCGAGCGTCTGTGACTTACGGTTCAAAAGTTATTCACAGAAACATGGTTCTGAACTTTGCTGCCAGCCGCGAAAGCGAAAATAACCAAGATCGAGCGTCTAGGATTTACTTGTCAAAAGCTCGCCTGGGAAACATCCAGAGAAGTCAAAGACAGTGCTTCTGTACTAATTGCCAGGCGCTGAGACGAATGCCGCCAAGATCTAGCGTCAGTGACTTACGGTTCAAGAATTAGCCTCAGAAACAGTGGGAAACAGTGCTTCTATACTAATTGCCAGGCGCTGAGACGAATGCCGCCAAGATCGAGCGTCTATGACTTACGGTTCAAGAATAAGCCTCAGAAACAGTGGTTCTGAACATGCTGCCAATAGCTCGCCTGGGAAACATCCAGAGAAGTCCAAGATTGTGTTTTTTAGACTGGCTGCCACGAGCTGAAACAATTGCAGCCAAGAGCGAGCGTCTGTGACTTACGGTTCAAGAGTTATTCACAGAAACATGGTTCTGAACTTTGCTGCCAGCCGCGAAAGCGAAAATAACCAAGATCGAGCGTCTAGGATTTACTTGTCAATAGCTCGCCTGGGAAACATCCAGAGAAGTCAAAGACAGTGCTTCCATACTAATTGCCAGGCGCTGAGACGAATGCCGCCAAGATCTAGCGTCTATGACTTACGGTTCAAGAATTAGCCTCAGAAACTGTGATGGCAGGAAGGAGGTGAAGGGAAAGTGAGCCCTAATCTACCCACCGCCCTGTCCCTGCCTACTTGCAACGACCCGCCCTAGGCGACGAGGTACAACTGGGCGGCGGTCCCTACGCTGTCTAAGTGCACAGGAAAACAAACAGGGAACACGCAAGGGAAGGGGCAGTAGCCACGGAACGCCACGAGGAAACGGAGCGGCGAACGAACAGTCAGGACCAGGACGAAGTGAGTAACCCGAGCGGGCACGGAGACAGAAGCAAGCCAGGGGCAAAGCAAAGCAAAGCAAGTCAAGTCAAGGAGAACTGCAGCAAGGCAGAAGCACGGCAGAAGCAGGCTGGAGCAAGCAGCAGTGGGGCCAGGAATCCAAAAGAATAACAAGCAATGAGGAAGAGAAAACTGCAGGTATAAATGGACAGGGGGCGGAGCTAACTCTGACTGACCAGGCCGCGATAGGCTCTCCCACTCCTGAGCCTGCCACCCTGATTGGTGGGAGCCGGTGTCAGTCTAAGAGGTCTGGCCTCAGGTGTCGACTGATTAACCCTGGGAGTCTCCACAGATGTAGTGCCTGGCAGATCCTTTACAGTACTCCCCCTTTTATGAGGGGCCACCGGACCCTTACTAAGAGGACCCGGTTTAGTGGGGAAGAGAAGGTGGAACCTCCTGACCAATACCCCAGCGTGAACATCTCGAGCAGGTACCCAAGTCCTCTCCTCCGGCCCGTATCCTCTCCAATGGACCAGGTACTGGAGGGAGCCCTGGATCATCCTACTGTCCACAATCTTGGCCACCTCGAATTCCACCCCCTCAGGGGTGAGAACGGGAACAGGAGGTTTCCTAGAGGGGGACCAGGACGGGGAGCAGCGTTTAAGGAGGGAAGCATGAAAGACGTCGTGTATGCGGAAGGATGGGGGCAGCTCCAGACGGAAGGATACAGGGTTGAGGACTTCAATGACCTTATAAGGCCCAATGAATCGGGGAGCAAACTTCCTGGACGGGACCTTAAGGCGCAAGTTCCTGGACGACAACCAGACCAAATCCCCGACGACAAACCGGGGGTTAGCAGAACGTCTACTATCCGCCTGAATCTTTTGTGCGCTCTGGGACGCCTCTAGGTTCTTCTGAACCTGGGCCCAGACAGTGCACAGTTCCCGATGAACATCCTCTACCTCAGGATTATTGGAACAACCAGGGGAGACGGAGGAGAACCTTGGGTTAAACCCGAAATTACAGAAAAACGGGGAGACCCCTGACGAGTTACTGACCCGGTTATTCAGGGAAAATTCAGCAAGGGGAAGGAATGAGACCCAATCGAATTGACAGTCAGAGATGAAACACCTTAAATATTGTTCCAGGGATTGGTTGGTCCTTTCCGTTTGGCCGTTAGTTTCGGGATGGAAGGCGGAGGAGAAGGACAGATCAATCTCCAACTTTTTACAAAAGGCTCTCCAAAATAAGGAAACAAATTGTACCCCTCTGTCCGAAACGATATTGACTGGGGCCCCATGGAGACGCAGGATGTGTTTCACAAACAAAGAAGCTAACGTCTTGGCGTTAGGTAGCTTCTTAAGGGGCACAAAGTGGCACATCTTGCTGAAGCGGTCGACTACCACCCACACCACCGACTTGCCCTGAGATGGAGGCAAATCGGTGATAAAATCCATGGAGATATGGGTCCAAGGTCTCTGGGGAATGGGCAAGGGACGTAGTAGGCCCGCAGGTCGGGACCTAGGGGTTTTGGACCTAGCGCAAACCTCACAAGCGGCGACGTAAGCCCTAACATCTTTAGGCAACCCAGGCCACCAATAGTTTCTGGTAATGAGGTGTTTGGTGCCCAAGATGCCAGGATGACCAGATAGAGCGGAGTCATGGTTTTCCCTGAGTACCCTCAGCCGGTATTGCAGGGGAACAAACAGTTTGTCCCCAGGGACGTTCCCGGGAGCTGCACCCTGATCAGCCGCGATATCAGAAGCTAAATCAGAATCCGTGGCAGAGACGATTATACCAGGGGGTAAAATACAAGCGGGATCCTTCTCGGAAGGAGGATTGGCCATGAAACTACGTGACAGAGCATCAGCCTTAATATTCTTGGACCCAGCCCTATAGGTAACCAAGAAATTAAATCTGGTAAAGAATAGTGCCCACCGAGCTTGTCTAGGATTAAGCCTCCGGGCCGATTCTAGGAAAACCAGATTCTTGTGATCCGTAAGGACCGTTACCTGGTGTCTGGCCCCCTCCAGGAAGTGCCGCCACTCCTCAAAAGCCCATTTAATGGCTAGAAGTTCGCGGTTGCCAATATCATAGTTACTCTCCGTGGGCGAAAACTTCCTAGAGAAGTAAGCACAGGGGCGGAGATGGGTGAGGGAGCTGGTACCCTGGGACAAGACGGCCCCCACTCCCACCTCGGAAGCGTCAACCTCCACAATAAATGGCTCCTCTTGGTTGGGCTGAATCAGCACGGGGGCCGAGATAAAGCACTTCTTGAGAGTCTCAAAGGCCTGGACGGCCTCAGGGGGCCAATGGAGGACATCAGCACCCTTGCGGGTAAGGTCCGTAAGAGGCTTAGCGACGACCGAGAAGTTGGCAATAAATCTCCTGTAATAGTTGGCGAACCCTAAAAAACACTGTAACGCCTTAAGGGAGGCAGGTTGGACCCATTCCGCCACAGCTTGAACCTTGGCAGGGTCCATGCGGAATTCATGAGGAGTGAGGATTTGCCCTAAAAATGGTATCTCCTGTACCCCAAAGACACATTTTTCAGTCTTAGCAAACAGATTATTCTCCCGAAGGACCTGGAGCACCTTCCTGACATGCTCCACGTGAGAGGACCAGTCCTTGGAAAACACCAGTATGTCATCAAGGTACACAACAAGAAAATTACCCAGGTACTCTCTCAGGATTTCATTAATAAAATTCTGGAAGACAGCAGGGGCGTTACACAACCCAAAGGGCATGACCAGGTATTCGAAATGACCCTCGGGTGTGTTAAACGCAGTTTTCCACTCATCCCCCTCTTTGATGCGGATAAGGTTATATGCCCCCCGTAGATCGAACTTAGAAAACCATTGGGCTCCCTGAACCTGATTAAAAAGATCCGGAATCAAAGGAAGTGGGTACTGGTTCCTTACAGTGACCTTATTCAGGTTACGATAATCAATGCACGGCCTAAGACCACCATCCTTCTTCCCCACGAAGAAGAAGCCAGCACCTACAGGAGAAGTCGAGGGGCGAATGAAACCCTTGGCCAGGCATTCCTGGATATACACCCTCATGGCTTCACGTTCAGGACATGAAAGATTAAATATCCTACCTTTAGGAAGCTTGGCACCAGGCACCAAATCGATAGCGCAATCGTAATCTCTATGGGGGGGCAACACCTCGGAGGCCTCCTTAGAAAACACATCGGCGAAGTCCTGAACGAACTCAGGAAGCGTGTTTACCTCCTCCCGGGGAGAAATAGAGTTAACAGAAAGACATGACATAAGACATTCATTACCCCATTTGGTGAGATCCCCAGTATTCCAATCAAACGTGGGATTATGCAACTGCAACCAGGGAAGGCCTAAAACCAGATCAGACGATAATCCCTGCATTACCAGTACAGAGCACTGCTCCAAATGCATGGAGCCAACCAGGAGTTCAAAAACAGGAGTATGCTGAGTAAAATAACCATTAGCAAGGGGAGTAGAGTCGATTCCTACTACAGGGATAGGATAAGGTAAATCAATACAAGGCATCTTTAGAGACATAGCAAATTCCACAGACATGATATTAGCAGATGAGCCAGAATCCACGAAAGCACTGCCCGTGGCAGACCGGCCAGCAAACGAGACCTGAAAGGGAAGCAAAATTTTATTGCGTTTCACATTAACGGGAAATACCTGTGCGCCCAAGTGACCTCCCCGATGATCACTTAGGCGCGGAAGTTTTCCGGCTTCTTATTCTTGCGCCTGGGACAGGTGTTCAGTAGATGCTTGTCGTCCCCACAGTAGAAGCAGAGACCGTTCATTCTGCGAAACTCCCTACGCTGTCTAAGTGCACAGGAAAACAAACAGGGAACACGCAAGGGAAGGGGCAGTAGCCACGGAACGCCACGAGGAAACGGAGCGGCGAACGAACAGTCAGGACCAGGACGAAGTGAGTAACCCGAGCGGGCACGGAGACAGAAGCAAGCCAGGGGCAAAGCAAAGCAAAGCAAGTCAAGTCAAGGAGAACTGCAGCAAGGCAGAAGCACGGCAGAAGCAGGCTGGAGCAAGCAGCAGTGGGGCCAGGAATCCAAAAGAATAACAAGCAATGAGGAAGAGAAAACTGCAGGTATAAATGGACAGGGGGCGGAGCTAACTCTGACTGACCAGGCCGCGATAGGCTCTCCCACTCCTGAGCCTGCCACCCTGATTGGTGGGAGCCGGTGTCAGTCTAAGAGGTCTGGCCTCAGGTGTCGACTGATTAACCCTGGGAGTCTCCACAGATGTAGTGCCTGGCAGATCCTTTACAGAAACAGTGGGAAACAGTGCTTCTATACTAATTGCCAGGCGCTGAGACGAATGCCGCCAAGATCTAGCGTCTATGACTTACGGTTCAAGAATTAGCCTCAGAAACAGTGGGAAACAGTGCTTCTATACTAATTGCCAGGCGCTGAGACGAATGCCGCCAACATCGAGCGTCTATGACTTACGGTTCAAGAATTAGCCTCAGAAACAGTGGTTCTGAACATGCTGCCAATAGCTCGCCTGGGAAACATCCAGAGAAGTCCAAGATTGTGTTTTTTAAACTGGCTGCCACGAGCTGAAACAAATGCAGCCAAGAGCGAGCGTCTGTGACTTACGGTTCAAGAGTTATTCACAGAAACATGGTTCTGAACTTTGCTGCCAGCCGCGAAAGCGAAAATAACCAAGATGGAGCGTCTAGGATTTACTTGTCAATAGCTCGCCTGGGAAACATCCAGAGAAGTCAAAGACAGTGCTTCTATACTAATTGCCAGGCGCTGAGACGAATGCCGCCAAGATCTAGCGTCAGTGACTTACGGTTCAAGAATCAGCCTCAGAAACAGTGGGAAACAGTGCTTCTATACTAATTGCCAGGCGCTGAGACGAATGCCGCCAAGATCGAGCGTCTATGACTTACGGTTCAAGAATAAGCCTCAGAAACAGTGGTTCTGAACATGCTGCCAATAGCTCGCCTGGGAAACATCCAGAGAAGTCCAAGATTGTGTTTTTTAGACTGGCTGCCACGAGCTGAAACGAATGCAGCCAAGAGCGAGCGTCTGTGACTTACGGTTCAAAAGTTATTCACAGAAACATGGTTCTGAACTTTGCTGCCAGCCGCGAAAGCGAAAATAAAAAGGATCGAGCGTCTAGGATTTACTTGTCAAAAGCTCGCCTGGGAAACATCCAGAGAAGTCAAAGACAGTGCTTCTATACTAATTGCCAGGCGCTGAGACGAATGCCGCCAAGATCTAGCGTCTATGACTTACGGTTCAAGAATTAGCCTCAGAAACAGTGGGAAACAGTGCTTCTATACTAATTGCCAGGCGCTGAGACGAATGCCGCCAAGATCTAGCGTCTATGACTTACGGTTCAAGAATTAGCCTCAGAAACAGTGGGAAACAGTGCTTCTATACTAATTGCCAGGCGCTGAGACGAATGCCGCCAAGATCGAGCGTCTATGACTTACGGTTCAAGAATTAGCCTCAGAAACAGTGGTTCTGAACATGCTGCCAATAGCTCGCCTGGGAAACATCCAGAGAAGTCCAAGATAGTGTTTTTTAGACTGGCTGCCACGAGCTGAAACGAATGCAGCCAAGAGCGAGCGTCTGTGACTTACGGTTCAAGAGTTATTCACAGAAACATGGTTCTGAACTTTGCTGCCAGCCGCGAAAGCGAAAATAACCAAGATCGAGCGTCTAGGATTTACTTGTCAATAGCTCGCCTGGGAAACATCCAGAGAAGTCAAAGACAGTGCTTCTATACTAATTGCCAGGCGCTGAGACGAATGCCGCCAAGATCTAGCGTCTATGACTTACGGTTCAAGAATTAGCCTCAGAAACAGTGGGAAACAGTGCTTCTATACTAATTGCCAGGCGCTGAGACGAATGCCGCCAAGATCGAGCGTCTATGACTTACGGTTCAAGAATTAGCCTCAGAAACAGTGGTTCTGAACATGCTGCCAATAGCTCGTCTGGGAAACATCCAGAGAAGTCCAAGATAGTGTTTTTTAGACTGGCTGCCACGAGCTGAAACGAATGCAGCCAAGAGCGAGCGTCTGTGACTTACGGTTCAAGAGTTATTCACAGAAACATGGTTCTGAACTTTGCTGCCAGCCGCGAAAGCGAAAATAACCAAGATCGAGCGTCTAGGATTTACTTGTCAAAAGCTCGCCTGGGAAACATCCAGAGAAGTCAAAGACCGTGCTTCTATACTAATTGCCAGGCGCTGAGACGAATGCCGCCAAGATCTAGCGTCTATGACTTACGGTTCAAGAATTAGCCTCAGAAACAGTGGGAAACAGTGCTTCTATACTAATTGCCAGGCGCTGAGACGAATGCCGCCAAGATCTAGCGTCTATGACTTACGGTTCAAGAATTAGCCTCAGAAACAGTGGGAAACAGTGCTTCTATACTAATTGCCAGGCGCTGAGACGAATGCCGCCAAGATCGAGCGTCTATGACTTACGGTTCAAGAATTAGCCTAAGAAAAAGTGGTTCTGAACATGCTGCCAATAGCTCGCCTGGGAAACATCCAGAGAGGTCCAAGATTGTGTTTTTTAGACTGGCTGCCACGAGCTGAAACGAATGCAGCCAAGAGCGAGCGTCTGTGACTTACGGTTCAAGAGTTACTCACAGAAACATGGTTCTGAACTTTGCTGCCAGCCGCGAAAGCGAAAATAACCAAGATCGAGCGTCTAGGATTTACTTGTCAATAGCTCGCCTGGGAAACATCCAGAGAAGTCAAAGACCGTGCTTCTATACTAATTGCCAGGCGCTGAGACGAATGCCGCCAAGATCTAGCGTCTATGACTTACGGTTCAAGAATTAGCCTCAGAAACAGTGGGAAACAGTGCTTCTATACTAATTGCCAGGCGCTGAGACGAATGCCGCCAAGATCTAGCGTCTATGACTTACGGTTCAAGAATTAGCCTCAGAAACAGTGGGAAACAGTGCTTCTATACTAATTGCCAGGCGCTGAGACGAATGCCGCCAAGATCTAGCGTCTATGACTTACGGTTCAAGAATTAGCCTCAGAAACAGTGGGAAACAGTGCTTCTATACTAATTGCCAGGCGCTGAGACGAATGCCGCCAAGATCGAGCGTCTATGACTTACGGTTCAAGAATAAGCCTCAGAAACAGTGGTTCTGAACATGCTGCCAATAGCTCGCCTGGGAAACATCCAGAGAAGTCCAAGATTGTGTTTTTTAGACTGGCTGCCACGAGCTGAAACAATTGCAGCCAAGAGCGAGCGTCTGTGACTTACGGTTCAAGAGTTATTCACAGAAACATGGTTCTGAACTTTGCTGCCAGCCGCGAAAGCGAAAATAACCAAGATCGAGCGTCTAGGATTTACTTGTCAATAGCTCGCCTGGGAAACATCCAGAGAAGTCAAAGACAGGGCTTCTATACTAATTGCCAGGCGCTGAGACGAATGCCGCCAAGATCTAGCGTCTATGACTTACGGTTCAAGAATTAGCCTCAGAAACAGTGGGAAACAGTGCTTCTATACTAATTGCCAGGCGCTGAGACGAATGCCGCCAAGGTCGAGCGTCTATGACTTACGGTTCAAGAATTAGCCTCAGAAACAGTGGTTCTGAACATGCTGCCAATAGCTCGCCTGGGAAACATCCAGAGAAGTCCAAGATAGTGTTTTTTAGACTGGCTGCCACGAGCTGAAACGAATGCAGCCAAGAGCGAGCGTCTGTGACTTACGGTTCAAGAGTTATTCACAGAAACATGGTTCTGAACTTTGCTGCCAGCCGCGAAAGCGAAAATAACCAAGATCGAGCGTCTAGGATTTACTTGTCAATAGCTCGCCTGGGAAACATCCAGAGAAGTCAAAGACCGTGCTTCTATACTAATTGCCAGGCGCTGAGATTAATGCCGCCAAGATCTAGCGTCTATGACTTACGGTTCAAGAATTAGCCTCAGAAACAGTGGGAAACAGTGATTCTATACTAATTGCCAGGCGCTGAGACGAATGCCGCCAAGATCGAGCGTCTATGACTTACGGTTCAAGAATTAGCCTCAGAAACAGTGGTTCTGAACATGCTGCCAATAGCTCGTCTGGGAAACATCCAGAGAAGTCCAAGATAGTGTTTTTTAGACTGGCTGCCACGAGCTGAAACGAATGCAGCCAAGAGAGAGCGTCTGTGACTTACGGTTCAAAAGTTATTCACAGAAACATGGTTCTGAACTTTGCTGCCAGCCGCGAAAGCGAAAATAACCAAGATCGAGCGTCTAGGATTTACTTGTCAATAGCTCGCCTGGGAAACATCCAGAGAAGTCAAAGACCGTGCTTCTATACTAATTGCCAGGCGCTGAGATTAATGCCGCCAAGATCTAGCGTCTATGACTTACGGTTCAAGAATTAGCCTCAGAAACAGTGGGAAACAGTGATTCTATTCTAATTGCCAGGCGCTGAGACGAATGCCGCCAAGATCGAGCGTCTATGACTTACGGTTCAAGAATTAGCCTCAGAAACAGTGGGAAACAGTGCTTCTATACTAATTGCCAGGCGCTGAGACGAATGCCGCCAAGATCTAGCGTCTATGACTTACGGTTCAAGAATTAGCCTCAGAAACAGTGGGAAACAGTGCTTCTATACTAATTGCCAGGCGCTGAGACGAATGCCGCCAAGATCTAGCGTCTATGACTTACGGTTCAAGAATTAGCCTCAGAAACAGTGGGAAACAGTGCTTCTATACTAATTGCCAGGCGCTGAGACGAATGCCGCCAAGATCGAGCGTCTATGACTTACGGTTCAAGAATTAGCCTAAGAAAAAGTGGTTCTGAACATGCTGCCAATAGCTCGCCTGGGAAACATCCAGAGAGGTCCAAGATTGTGTTTTTTAGACTGGCTGCCACGAGCTGAAACGAATGCAGCCAAGAGCGAGCGTCTGTGACTTACGGTTCAAGAGTTATTCACAGAAACATGGTTCTGAACTTTGCTGCCAGCCGCGAAAGCGAAAATAACCAAGATCGAGCGTCTAGGATTTACTTGTCAATAGCTCGCCTGGGAAACATCCAGAGAAGTCAAAGACCGTGCTTCTATACTAATTGCCAGGCGCTGAGACGAATGCCGCCAAGATCTAGCGTCTATGACTTACGGTTCAAGAATTAGCCTCAGAAACAGTGGGAAACAGTGCTTCTATACTAATTGCCAGGCGCTGAGACGAATGCCGCCAAGATCTAGCGTCTATGACTTACGGTTCAAGAATTAGCCTCAGAAACAGTGGGAAACAGTGCTTCTATACTAATTGCCAGGCGCTGAGACGAATGCCGCCAAGATCTAGCGTCTATGACTTACGGTTCAAGAATTAGCCTCAGAAACAGTGGGAAACAGTGCTTCTATACTAATTGCCAGGCGCTGAGACGAATGCCGCCAAGATCGAGCGTCTATGACTTACGGTTCAAGAATTAGCCTCAGAAACAGTGGTTCTGAACATGCTGCCAATAGCTCGCCTGGGAAACATGCAGAGAAGTCCAAGATTGTGTTTTTTAGACTGGCTGCAACGAGCTGAAAGGAATGCAGCCAAGAGCGAGCGTCTGTGACTTACGGTTCAAAAGTTATTCACAGAAACATGGTTCTGAACTTTGCTGCCAGCCGCGAAAGCGAAAATAACCAAGATCGAGCGTCTAGGATTTACTTGTCAATAGCTCGCCTGGGAAACATCCAGAGAAGTCAAAGACAGGGCTTCTATACTAATTGCCAGGCGCTGAGACGAATGCCGCCAAGATCTAGCGTCTATGACTTACGGTTCAAGAATTAGCCTCAGAAACAGTGGGAAACAGTGCTTCTATACTAATTGCCAGGCGCTGAGACGAATGCCGCCAAGGTCGAGCGTCTATGACTTACGGTTCAAGAATTAGCCTCAGAAACAGTGGTTCTGAACATGCTGCCAATAGCTCGCCTGGGAAACATGCAGAGAAGTCCAAGATTGTGTTTTTTAGACTGGCTGCCACGAGCTGAAAGGAATGCAGCCAAGAGCGAGCGTCTGTGACTTACGGTTCAAAAGTTATTCACAGAAACATGGTTCTGAACTTTGCTGCCAGCCGCGAAAGCGAAAATAACCAAGATCGAGCGTCTAGGATTTACTTGTCAATAGCTCGCCTGGGAAACATCCAGAGAAGTCAAAGACAGGGCTTCTATACTAATTGCCAGGCGCTGAGACGAATGCCGCCAAGATCTAGCGTCTATGACTTACGGTTCAAGAATTAGCCTCAGAAACAGTGGGAAACAGTGCTTCTATACTAATTGCCAGGCGCTGAGACGAATGCCGCCAAGGTCGAGCGTCTATGACTTACGGTTCAAGAATTAGCCTCAGAAACAGTGGTTCTGAACATGCTGCCAATAGCTCGCCTGGGAAACATCCAGAGAAGTCCAAGATAGTGTTTTTTAGACTGGCTGCCACGAGCTGAAACGAATGCAGCCAAGAGCGAGCGTCTGTGACTTACGGTTCAAGAGTTATTCACAGAAACATGGTTCTGAACTTTGCTGCCAGCCGCGAAAGCGAAAATAACCAAGATCGAGCGTCTAGGATTTACTTGTCAATAGCTCGCCTGGGAAACATCCAGAGAAGTCAAAGACCGTGCTTCTATACTAATTGCCAGGCGCTGAGATTAATGCCGCCAAGATCTAGCGTCTATGACTTACGGTTCAAGAATTAGCCTCAGAAACAGTGGGAAACAGTGATTCTATACTAATTGCCAGGCGCTGAGACGAATGCCGCCAAGATCGAGCGTCTATGACTTACGGTTCAAGAATTAGCCTCAGAAACAGTGGTTCTGAACATGCTGCCAATAGCTCGTCTGGGAAACATCCAGAGAAGTCCAAGATAGTGTTTTTTAGACTGGCTGCCACGAGCTGAAACGAATGCAGCCAAGAGAGAGCGTCTGTGACTTACGGTTCAAAAGTTATTCACAGAAACATGGTTCTGAACTTTGCTGCCAGCCGCGAAAGCGAAAATAACCAAGATCGAGCGTCTAGGATTTACTTGTCAATAGCTCGCCTGGGAAACATCCAGAGAAGTCAAAGACCGTGCTTCTATACTAATTGCCAGGCGCTGAGATTAATGCCGCCAAGATCTAGCGTCTATGACTTACGGTTCAAGAATTAGCCTCAGAAACAGTGGGAAACAGTGATTCTATTCTAATTGCCAGGCGCTGAGACGAATGCCGCCAAGATCGAGCGTCTATGACTTACGGTTCAAGAATTAGCCTCAGAAACAGTGGGAAACAGTGCTTCTATACTAATTGCCAGGCGCTGAGACGAATGCCGCCAAGATCTAGCGTCTATGACTTACGGTTCAAGAATTAGCCTCAGAAACAGTGGGAAACAGTGCTTCTATACTAATTGCCAGGCGCTGAGACGAATGCCGCCAAGATCTAGCGTCTATGACTTACGGTTCAAGAATTAGCCTCAGAAACAGTGGGAAACAGTGCTTCTATACTAATTGCCAGGCGCTGAGACGAATGCCGCCAAGATCGAGCGTCTATGACTTACGGTTCAAGAATTAGCCTAAGAAAAAGTGGTTCTGAACATGCTGCCAATAGCTCGCCTGGGAAACATCCAGAGAGGTCCAAGATTGTGTTTTTTAGACTGGCTGCCACGAGCTGAAACGAATGCAGCCAAGAGCGAGCGTCTGTGACTTACGGTTCAAGAGTTACT
Organism: Rhinoderma darwinii; assembly: GCF_050947455.1. Taxonomy (NCBI): domain Eukaryota; kingdom Metazoa; phylum Chordata; class Amphibia; order Anura; family Rhinodermatidae; genus Rhinoderma; species Rhinoderma darwinii. The sequence continues at coordinate 42,830 of NW_027462480.1, forward strand.
CACAGAAACATGGTTCTGAACTTTGCTGCCAGCCGCGAAAGCGAAAATAACCAAGATCGAGCGTCTAGGATTTACTTGTCAATAGCTCGCCTGGGAAACATCCAGAGAAGTCAAAGACCGTGCTTCTATACTAATTGCCAGGCGCTGAGACGAATGCCGCCAAGATCTAGCGTCTATGACTTACGGTTCAAGAATTAGCCTCAGAAACAGTGGGAAACAGTGCTTCTATACTAATTGCCAGGCGCTGAGACGAATGCCGCCAAGATCTAGCGTCTATGACTTACGGTTCAAGAATTAGCCTCAGAAACAGTGGGAAACAGTGCTTCTATACTAATTGCCAGGCGCTGAGACGAATGCCGCCAAGATCTAGCGTCTATGACTTACGGTTCAAGAATTAGCCTCAGAAACAGTGGGAAACAGTGCTTCTATACTAATTGCCAGGCGCTGAGACGAATGCCGCCAAGATCGAGCGTCTATGACTTACGGTTCAAGAATTAGCCTCAGAAACAGTGGTTCTGAACATGCTGCCAATAGCTCGCCTGGGAAACATGCAGAGAAGTCCAAGATTGTGTTTTTTAGACTGGCTGCCACGAGCTGAAAGGAATGCAGCCAAGAGCGAGCGTCTGTGACTTACGGTTCAAAAGTTATTCACAGAAACATGGTTCTGAACTTTGCTGCCAGCCGCGAAAGCGAAAATAACCAAGATCGAGCGTCTAGGATTTACTTGTCAAAAGCTCGCCTGGGAAACATCCAGAGAAGTCAAAGACAGTGCTTCTGTACTAATTGCCAGGCGCTGAGACGAATGCCGCCAAGATCTAGCGTCAGTGACTTACGGTTCAAGAATTAGCCTCAGAAACAGTGGGAAACAGTGCTTCTATACTAATTGCCAGGCGCTGAGACGAATGCCGCCAAGATCGAGCGTCTATGACTTACGGTTCAAGAATAAGCCTCAGAAACAGTGGTTCTGAACATGCTGCCAATAGCTCGCCTGGGAAACATCCAGAGAAGTCCAAGATTGTGTTTTTTAGACTGGCTGCCACGAGCTGAAACAATTGCAGCCAAGAGCGAGCGTCTGTGACTTACGGTTCAAGAGTTATTCACAGAAACATGGTTCTGAACTTTGCTGCCAGCCGCGAAAGCGAAAATAACCAAGATCGAGCGTCTAGGATTTACTTGTCAATAGCTCGCCTGGGAAACATCCAGAGAAGTCAAAGACAGTGCTTCCATACTAATTGCCAGGCGCTGAGACGAATGCCGCCAAGATCTAGCGTCTATGACTTACGGTTCAAGAATTAGCCTCAGAAACAGTGGGAAACAGTGCTTCTATACTAATTGCCAGGCGCTGAGACGAATGCCGCCAAGATCTAGCGTCTATGACTTACGGTTCAAGAATTAGCCTCAGAAACAGTGGGAAACAGTGCTTCTATACTAATTGCCAGGCGCTGAGACGAATGCCGCCAACATCGAGCGTCTATGACTTACGGTTCAAGAATTAGCCTCAGAAACAGTGGTTCTGAACATGCTGCCAATAGCTCGCCTGGGAAACATCCAGAGAAGTCCAAGATTGTGTTTTTTAAACTGGCTGCCACGAGCTGAAACAAATGCAGCCAAGAGCGAGCGTCTGTGACTTACGGTTCAAGAGTTATTCACAGAAACATGGTTCTGAACTTTGCTGCCAGCCGCGAAAGCGAAAATAACCAAGATGGAGCGTCTAGGATTTACTTGTCAATAGCTCGCCTGGGAAACATCCAGAGAAGTCAAAGACAGTGCTTCTATACTAATTGCCAGGCGCTGAGACGAATGCCGCCAAGATCTAGCGTCAGTGACTTACGGTTCAAGAATCAGCCTCAGAAACAGTGGGAAACAGTGCTTCTATACTAATTGCCAGGCGCTGAGACGAATGCCGCCAAGATCGAGCGTCTATGACTTACGGTTCAAGAATAAGCCTCAGAAACAGTGGTTCTGAACATGCTGCCAATAGCTCGCCTGGGAAACATCCAGAGAAGTCCAAGATTGTGTTTTTTAGACTGGCTGCCACGAGCTGAAACGAATGCAGCCAAGAGCGAGCGTCTGTGACTTACGGTTCAAAAGTTATTCACAGAAACATGGTTCTGAACTTTGCTGCCAGCCGCGAAAGCGAAAATAAAAAGGATCGAGCGTCTAGGATTTACTTGTCAAAAGCTCGCCTGGGAAACATCCAGAGAAGTCAAAGACAGTGCTTCTATACTAATTGCCAGGCGCTGAGACGAATGCCGCCAAGATCTAGCGTCTATGACTTACGGTTCAAGAATTAGCCTCAGAAACAGTGGGAAACAGTGCTTCTATACTAATTGCCAGGCGCTGAGACGAATGCCGCCAAGATCTAGCGTCTATGACTTACGGTTCAAGAATTAGCCTCAGAAACAGTGGGAAACAGTGCTTCTATACTAATTGCCAGGCGCTGAGACGAATGCCGCCAAGATCGAGCGTCTATGACTTACGGTTCAAGAATTAGCCTCAGAAACAGTGGTTCTGAACATGCTGCCAATAGCTCGCCTGGGAAACATCCAGAGAAGTCCAAGATAGTGTTTTTTAGACTGGCTGCCACGAGCTGAAACGAATGCAGCCAAGAGCGAGCGTCTGTGACTTACGGTTCAAGAGTTATTCACAGAAACATGGTTCTGAACTTTGCTGCCAGCCGCGAAAGCGAAAATAACCAAGATCGAGCGTCTAGGATTTACTTGTCAATAGCTCGCCTGGGAAACATCCAGAGAAGTCAAAGACAGTGCTTCTATACTAATTGCCAGGCGCTGAGACGAATGCCGCCAAGATCTAGCGTCTATGACTTACGGTTCAAGAATTAGCCTCAGAAACAGTGGGAAACAGTGCTTCTATACTAATTGCCAGGCGCTGAGACGAATGCCGCCAAGATCGAGCGTCTATGACTTACGGTTCAAGAATTAGCCTCAGAAACAGTGGTTCTGAACATGCTGCCAATAGCTCGTCTGGGAAACATCCAGAGAAGTCCAAGATAGTGTTTTTTAGACTGGCTGCCACGAGCTGAAACGAATGCAGCCAAGAGCGAGCGTCTGTGACTTACGGTTCAAGAGTTATTCACAGAAACATGGTTCTGAACTTTGCTGCCAGCCGCGAAAGCGAAAATAACCAAGATCGAGCGTCTAGGATTTACTTGTCAATAGCTCGCCTGGGAAACATCCAGAGAAGTCAAAGACAGTGCTTCTATACTAATTGCCAGGCGCTGAGACGAATGCCGCCAAGATCTAGCGTCTATGACTTACGGTTCAAGAATTAGCCTCAGAAACAGTGGGAAACAGTGTTTCTATACTAATTGCCAGGCGCTGAGACGAATGCCGCCAAGTGCGAGCGTTTATGACTTACGGTTCAAGAATTAGCCTCAGAAACAGTGGTTCTGAACATGCTGCCAATAGCTCGCCTGGGAAACATCCAGAGAAGTCCAAGATTGTGTTTTTTAGACTGGCTGCCACGAGCTGAAACAATTGCAGCCAAGAGCGAGCGTCTGTGACTTATGGTTCAAGAGTTATTCACAGAAACATGGTTCTGAACTTTGCTGCCAGCCGCGAAAGCGAAAATAACCAAGATCGAGCGTCTAGGATTTACTTGTCAATAGCTCGCCTGGGAAACATCCAGAGAAGTCAAAGACAGTGCTTCCATACTAATTGCCAGGCGCTGAGACGAATGCCGCCAAGATCTAGCGTCTATGACTTACGGTTCAAGAATTAGCCTCAGAAACAGTGGGAAACAGTGCTTCTATACTAATTGCCAGGCGCTGAGACGAATGCCGCCAAGATCTAGCGTCTATGACTTACGGTTCAAGAATTAGCCTCAGAAACAGTGGGAAACAGTGCTTCTATACTAATTGCCAGGCGCTGAGACGAATGCCGCCAACATCGAGCGTCTATGACTTACGGTTCAAGAATTAGCCTCAGAAACAGTGGTTCTGAACATGCTGCCAATAGCTCGTCTGGGAAACATCCAGAGAAGTCAAAGATAGTGTTTTTTAGACTGGCTGCCACGAGCTGAAACGAATGCAGCCAAGAGCGAGCGTCTGTGACTTACGGTTCAAGAGTTATTCACAGAAACATGGTTCTGAACTTTGCTGCCAGCCGCGAAAGCGAAAATAACCAAGATCGAGCGTCTAGGATTTACTTGTCAATAGCTCGCCTGGGAAACATCCAGAGAAGTCAAAGACCGTGCTTCTATACTAATTGCCAGGCGCTGAGACGAATGCCGCCAAGATCTAGCGTCTATGACTTACGGTTCAAGAATTAGCCTCAGAAACAGTGGGAAACAGTGCTTCTATACTAATTGCCAGGCGCTGAGACGAATGCCGCCAAGATCTAGCGTCTATGACTTACGGTTCAAGAATTAGCCTCAGAAACAGTGGGAAACAGTGCTTCTATACTAATTGCCAGGCGCTGAGACGAATGCCGCCAAGATCTAGCGTCTATGACTTACGGTTCAAGAATTAGCCTCAGAAACAGTGGGAAACAGTGCTTCTATACTAATTGCCAGGCGCTGAGACGAATGCCGCCAAGATCGAGCGTCTATGACTTACGGTTCAAGAATTAGCCTCAGAAACAGTGGTTCTGAACATGCTGCCAATAGCTCGCCTGGGAAACATGCAGAGAAGTCCAAGATTGTGTTTTTTAGACTGGCTGCAACGAGCTGAAAGGAATGCAGCCAAGAGCGAGCGTCTGTGACTTACGGTTCAAAAGTTATTCACAGAAACATGGTTCTGAACTTTGCTGCCAGCCGCGAAAGCGAAAATAACCAAGATCGAGCGTTTAGGATTTACTTGTCAATAGCTCGCCTGGGAAACATCCAGAGAAGTCAAAGACAGGGCTTCTATACTAATTGCCAGGCGCTGAGACGAATGCCGCCAAGATCTAGCGTCTATGACTTACGGTTCAAGAATTAGCCTCAGAAACAGTGGGAAACAGTGCTTCTATACTAATTGCCAGGCGCTGAGACGAATGCCGCCAAGGTCGAGCGTCTATGACTTACGGTTCAAGAATTAGCCTCAGAAACAGTGGTTCTGAACATGCTGCCAATAGCTCGCCTGGGAAACATGCAGAGAAGTCCAAGATTGTGTTTTTTAGACTGGCTGCCACGAGCTGAAAGGAATGCAGCCAAGAGCGAGCGTCTGTGACTTACGGTTCAAAAGTTATTCACAGAAACATGGTTCTGAACTTTGCTGCCAGCCGCGAAAGCGAAAATAACCAAGATCGAGCGTCTAGGATTTACTTGTCAATAGCTCGCCTGGGAAACATCCAGAGAAGTCAAAGACAGGGCTTCTATACTAATTGCCAGGCGCTGAGACGAATGCCGCCAAGATCTAGCGTCTATGACTTACGGTTCAAGAATTAGCCTCAGAAACAGTGCTTCTATACTAATTGCCAGGCGCTGAGACGAATGCCGCCAAGGTCGAGCGTCTATGACTTACGGTTCAAGAATTAGCCTCAGAAACAGTGGTTCTGAACATGCTGCCAATAGCTCGCCTGGGAAACATCCAGAGAAGTCCAAGATAGTGTTTTTTAGACTGGCTGCCACGAGCTGAAACGAATGCAGCCAAGAGCGAGCGTCTGTGACTTACGGTTCAAGAGTTATTCACAGAAACATGGTTCTGAACTTTGCTGCCAGCCGCGAAAGCGAAAATAACCAAGATCGAGCGTCTAGGATTTACTTGTCAATAGCTCGCCTGGGAAACATCCAGAGAAGTCAAAGACCGTGCTTCTATACTAATTGCCAGGCGCTGAGATTAATGCCGCCAAGATCTAGCGTCTATGACTTACGGTTCAAGAATTAGCCTCAGAAACAGTGGGAAACAGTGATTCTATACTAATTGCCAGGCGCTGAGACGAATGCCGCCAAGATCGAGCGTCTATGACTTACGGTTCAAGAATTAGCCTCAGAAACAGTGGTTCTGAACATGCTGCCAATAGCTCGTCTGGGAAACATCCAGAGAAGTCCAAGATAGTGTTTTTTAGACTGGCTGCCACGAGCTGAAACGAATGCAGCCAAGAGAGAGCGTCTGTGACTTACGGTTCAAAAGTTATTCACAGAAACATGGTTCTGAACTTTGCTGCCAGCCGCGAAAGCGAAAATAACCAAGATCGAGCGTCTAGGATTTACTTGTCAATAGCTCGCCTGGGAAACATCCAGAGAAGTCAAAGACCGTGCTTCTATACTAATTGCCAGGCGCTGAGATTAATGCCGCCAAGATCTAGCGTCTATGACTTACGGTTCAAGAATTAGCCTCAGAAACAGTGGGAAACAGTGATTCTATTCTAATTGCCAGGCGCTGAGACGAATGCCGCCAAGATCGAGCGTCTATGACTTACGGTTCAAGAATTAGCCTCAGAAACAGTGGGAAACAGTGCTTCTATACTAATTGCCAGGCGCTGAGACGAATGCCGCCAAGATCTAGCGTCTATGACTTACGGTTCAAGAATTAGCCTCAGAAACAGTGGGAAACAGTGCTTCTATACTAATTGCCAGGCGCTGAGACGAATGCCGCCAAGATCTAGCGTCTATGACTTACGGTTCAAGAATTAGCCTCAGAAACAGTGGGAAACAGTGCTTCTATACTAATTGCCAGGCGCTGAGACGAATGCCGCCAAGATCGAGCGTCTATGACTTACGGTTCAAGAATTAGCCTAAGAAAAAGTGGTTCTGAACATGCTGCCAATAGCTCGCCTGGGAAACATCCAGAGAGGTCCAAGATTGTGTTTTTTAGACTGGCTGCCACGAGCTGAAACGAATGCAGCCAAGAGCGAGCGTCTGTGACTTACGGTTCAAGAGTTATTCACAGAAACATGGTTCTGAACTTTGCTGCCAGCCGCGAAAGCGAAAATAACCAAGATCGAGCGTCTAGGATTTACTTGTCAATAGCTCGCCTGGGAAACATCCAGAGAAGTCAAAGACCGTGCTTCTATACTAATTGCCAGGCGCTGAGACGAATGCCGCCAAGATCTAGCGTCTATGACTTACGGTTCAAGAATTAGCCTCAGAAACAGTGGGAAACAGTGCTTCTATACTAATTGCCAGGCGCTGAGACGAATGCCGCCAAGATCTAGCGTCTATGACTTACGGTTCAAGAATTAGCCTCAGAAACAGTGGGAAACAGTGCTTCTATACTAATTGCCAGGCGCTGAGACGAATGCCGCCAAGATCTAGCGTCTATGACTTACGGTTCAAGAATTAGCCTCAGAAACAGTGGGAAACAGTGCTTCTATACTAATTGCCAGGCGCTGAGACGAATGCCGCCAAGATCGAGCGTCTATGACTTACGGTTCAAGAATTAGCCTCAGAAACAGTGGTTCTGAACATGCTGCCAATAGCTCGCCTGGGAAACATGCAGAGAAGTCCAAGATTGTGTTTTTTAGACTGGCTGCCACGAGCTGAAAGGAATGCAGCCAAGAGCGAGCGTCTGTGACTTACGGTTCAAAAGTTATTCACAGAAACATGGTTCTGAACTTTGCTGCCAGCCGCGAAAGCGAAAATAACCAAGATCGAGCGTCTAGGATTTACTTGTCAATAGCTCGCCTGGGAAACATCCAGAGAAGTCAAAGACAGGGCTTCTATACTAATTGCCAGGCGCTGAGACGAATGCCGCCAAGATCTAGCGTCTATGACTTACGGTTCAAGAATTAGCCTCAGAAACAGTGGGAAACAGTGCTTCTATACTAATTGCCAGGCGCTGAGACGAATGCCGCCAAGGTCGAGCGTCTATGACTTACGGTTCAAGAATTAGCCTCAGAAACAGTGGTTCTGAACATGCTGCCAATAGCTCGCCTGGGAAACATCCAGAGAAGTCCAAGATAGTGTTTTTTAGACTGGCTGCCACGAGCTGAAACGAATGCAGCCAAGAGCGAGCGTCTGTGACTTACGGTTCAAGAGTTATTCACAGAAACATGGTTCTGAACTTTGCTGCCAGCCGCGAAAGCGAAAATAACCAAGATCGAGCGTCTAGGATTTACTTGTCAATAGCTCGCCTGGGAAACATCCAGAGAAGTCAAAGACCGTGCTTCTATACTAATTGCCAGGCGCTGAGATTAATGCCGCCAAGATCTAGCGTCTATGACTTACGGTTCAAGAATTAGCCTCAGAAACAGTGGGAAACAGTGATTCTATACTAATTGCCAGGCGCTGAGACGAATGCCGCCAAGATCGAGCGTCTATGACTTACGGTTCAAGAATTAGCCTCAGAAACAGTGGTTCTGAACATGCTGCCAATAGCTCGTCTGGGAAACATCCAGAGAAGTCCAAGATAGTGTTTTTTAGACTGGCTGCCAAGAGCTGAAACGAATGCAGCCAAGAGCGAGCGTCTGTGACTTACGGTTCAAAAGTTATTCACAGAAACATGGTTCTGAACTTTGCTGCCAGCCGCGAAAGCGAAAATAACCAAGATCGAGCGTCTAGGATTTACTTGTCAATAGCTCGCCTGGGAAACATCCAGAGAAGTCAAAGACCGTGCTTCTATACTAATTGCCAGGCGCTGAGATTAATGCCGCCAAGATCTAGCGTCTATGACTTACGGTTCAAGAATTAGCCTCAGAAACAGTGGGAAACAGTGATTCTATTCTAATTGCCAGGCGCTGAGACGAATGCCGCCAAGATCGAGCGTCTATGACTTACGGTTCAAGAATTAGCCTCAGAAACAGTGGGAAACAGTGCTTCTATACTAATTGCCAGGCGCTGAGACGAATGCCGCCAAGATCTAGCGTCTATGACTTACGGTTCAAGAATTAGCCTCAGAAACAGTGGGAAACAGTGCTTCTATACTAATTGCCAGGCGCTGAGACGAATGCCGCCAAGATCTAGCGTCTATGACTTACGGTTCAAGAATTAGCCTCAGAAACAGTGGGAAACAGTGCTTCTATACTAATTGCCAGGCGCTGAGACGAATGCCGCCAAGATCTAGCGTCTATGACTTACGGTTCAAGAATTAGCCTCAGAAACAGTGGGAAACAGTGCTTCTATACTAATTGCCAGGCGCTGAGACGAATGCCGCCAAGATCGAGCGTCTATGACTTACGGTTCAAGAATTAGCCTCAGAAACAGTGGTTCTGAACATGCTGCCAATAGCTCGTCTGGGAAACATCCAGAGAAGTCCAAGATAGTGTTTTTTAGACTGGCTGCCACGAGCTGAAACGAATGCAGCCAAGAGCGAGCGTCTGTGACTTACGGTTCAAGAGTTATTCACAGAAACATGGTTCTGAACTTTGCTGCCAGCCGCGAAAGCGAAAATAACCAAGATGGAGCGTCTAGGATTTACTTGTCAAAAGCTCGCCTGGGAAACATCCAGAGAAGTCAAAGACAGTGCTTCTGTACTAATTGCCAGGCGCTGAGACGAATGCCGCCAAGATCTAGCGTCAGTGACTTACGGTTCAAGAATTAGCCTCAGAAACAGTGGGAAACAGTGCTTCTATACTAATTGCCAGGCGCTGAGACGAATGCCGCCAAGATCGAGCGTCTATGACTTACGGTTCAAGAATAAGCCTCAGAAACAGTGGTTCTGAACATGCTGCCAATAGCTCGCCTGGGAAACATCCAGAGAAGTCCAAGATTGTGTTTTTTAGACTGGCTGCCACGAGCTGAAACAATTGCAGCCAAGAGCGAGCGTCTGTGACTTACGGTTCAAGAGTTATTCACAGAAACATGGTTCTGAACTTTGCTGCCAGCCGCGAAAGCGAAAATAACCAAGATCGAGCGTCTAGGATTTACTTGTCAATAGCTCGCCTGGGAAACATCCAGAGAAGTCAAAGACAGTGCTTCCATACTAATTGCCAGGCGCTGAGACGAATGCCGCCAAGATCTAGCGTCTATGACTTACGGTTCAAGAATTAGCCTCAGAAACAGTGGGAAACAGTGCTTCTATACTAATTGCCAGGCGCTGAGACGAATGCCGCCAAGATCTAGCGTCTATGACTTACGGTTCAAGAATTAGCCTCAGAAACAGTGGGAAACAGTGCTTCTATACTAATTGCCAGGCGCTGAGACGAATGCCGCCAACATCGAGCGTCTATGACTTACGGTTCAAGAATTAGCCTCAGAAACAGTGGTTCTGAACATGCTGCCAATAGCTCGCCTGGGAAACATCCAGAGAAGTCCAAGATTGTGTTTTTTAAACTGGCTGCCACGAGCTGAAACAAATGCAGCCAAGAGCGAGCGTCTGTGACTTACGGTTCAAGAGTTATTCACAGAAACATGGTTCTGAACTTTGCTGCCAGCCGCGAAAGCGAAAATAACCAAGATGGAGCGTCTAGGATTTACTTGTCAATAGCTCGCCTGGGAAACATCCAGAGAAGTCAAAGACAGTGCTTCTATACTAATTGCCAGGCGCTGAGACGAATGCCGCCAAGATCTAGCGTCAGTGACTTACGGTTCAAGAATCAGCCTCAGAAACAGTGGGAAACAGTGCTTCTATACTAATTGCCAGGCGCTGAGACGAATGCCGCCAAGATCGAGCGTCTATGACTTACGGTTCAAGAATAAGCCTCAGAAACAGTGGTTCTGAACATGCTGCCAATAGCTCGCCTGGGAAACATCCAGAGAAGTCCAAGATTGTGTTTTTTAGACTGGCTGCCACGAGCTGAAACGAATGCAGCCAAGAGCGAGCGTCTGTGACTTACGGTTCAAAAGTTATTCACAGAAACATGGTTCTGAACTTTGCTGCCAGCCGCGAAAGCGAAAATAAAAAAGATCGAGCGTCTAGGATTTACTTGTCAAAAGCTCGCCTGGGAAACATCCAGAGAAGTCAAAGACAGTGCTTCTATACTAATTGCCAGGCGCTGAGACGAATGCCGCCAAGATCTAGCGTCTATGACTTACGGTTCAAGAATTAGCCTCAGAAACAGTGGGAAACAGTGCTTCTATACTAATTGCCAGGCGCTGAGACGAATGCCGCCAAGATCTAGCGTCTATGACTTACGGTTCAAGAATTAGCCTCAGAAACAGTGGGAAACAGTGCTTCTATACTAATTGCCAGGCGCTGAGACGAATGCCGCCAAGATCGAGCGTCTATGACTTACGGTTCAAGAATTAGCCTCAGAAACAGTGGTTCTGAACATGCTGCCAATAGCTCGCCTGGGAAACATCCAGAGAAGTCCAAGATAGTGTTTTTTAGACTGGCTGCCACGAGCTGAAACGAATGCAGCCAAGAGCGAGCGTCTGTGACTTACGGTTCAAGAGTTATTCACAGAAACATGGTTCTGAACTTTGCTGCCAGCCGCGAAAGCGAAAATAACCAAGATCGAGCGTCTAGGATTTACTTGTCAATAGCTCGCCTGGGAAACATCCAGAGAAGTCAAAGACAGTGCTTCTATACTAATTGCCAGGCGCTGAGACGAATGCCGCCAAGATCTAGCGTCTATGACTTACGGTTCAAGAATTAGCCTCAGAAACAGTGGGAAACAGTGCTTCTATACTAATTGCCAGGCGCTGAGACGAATGCCGCCAAGATCGAGCGTCTATGACTTACGGTTCAAGAATTAGCCTCAGAAACAGTGGTTCTGAACATGCTGCCAATAGCTCGTCTGGGAAACATCCAGAGAAGTCCAAGATAGTGTTTTTTAGACTGGCTGCCACGAGCTGAAACGAATGCAGCCAAGAGCGAGCGTCTGTGACTTACGGTTCAAGAGTTATTCACAGAAACATGGTTCTGAACTTTGCTGCCAGCCGCGAAAGCGAAAATAACCAAGATCGAGCGTCTAGGATTTACTTGTCAATAGCTCGCCTGGGAAACATCCAGAGAAGTCAAAGACAGTGCTTCTATACTAATTGCCAGGCGCTGAGACGAATGCCGCCAAGATCTAGCGTCTATGACTTACGGTTCAAGAATTAGCCTCAGAAACAGTGGGAACAGTGTTTCTATACTAATTGCCAGGCGCTGAGACGAATGCCGCCAAGTGCGAGCGTTTATGACTTACGGTTCAAGAATTAGCCTCAGAAACAGTGGTTCTGAACATGCTGCCAATAGCTCGCCTGGGAAACATCCAGAGAAGTCCAAGATTGTGTTTTTTAGACTGGCTGCCACGAGATGAAACAATTGCAGCCAAGAGCGAGCGTCTGTGACTTACGGTTCAAGAGTTATTCACAGAAACATGGTTCTGAACTTTGCTGCCAGCCGCGAAAGCGAAAATAACCAAGATCGAGCGTCTAGGATTTACTTGTCAATAGCTCGCCTGGGAAACATCCAGAGAAGTCAAAGACAGTGCTTCCATACTAATTGCCAGGCGCTGAGACGAATGCCGCTAAGATCTAGCGTCTATGACTTACGGTTCAAGAATTAGCCTCAGAAACAGTGGGAAACAGTGCTTCTATACTAATTGCCAGGCGCTGAGACGAATGCCGCCAAGATCTAGCGTCTATGACTTACGGTTCAAGAATTAGCCTCAGAAACAGTGGGAAACAGTGCTTCTATACTAATTGCCAGGCGCTGAGACGAATGCCGCCAACATCGAGCGTCTATGACTTACGGTTCAAGAATTAGCCTCAGAAACAGTGGTTCTGAACATGCTGCCAATAGCTCGTCTGGGAAACATCCAGAGAAGTCAAAGATAGTGTTTTTTAGACTGGCTGCCACGAGCTGAAACGAATGCAGCCAAGAGCGAGCGTCTGTGACTTACGGTTCAAGAGTTATTCACAGAAACATGGTTCTGAACTTTGCTGCCAGCCGCGAAAGCGAAAATAACCAAGATCGAGCGTCTAGGATTTACTTGTCAATAGCTCGCCTGGGAAACATCCAGAGAAGTCAAAGACAGTGCTTCTATACTAATTGCCAGGCGCTGAGACGAATGCCGCCAAGATCTAGCGTCTATGACTTACGGTTCAAGAATTAGCCTCAGAAACAGTGGGAAACAGTGTTTCTATACTAATTGCCAGGCGCTGAGACGAATGCCGCCAAGTGCGAGCGTTTATGACTTACGGTTCAAGAATTAGCCTCAGAAACAGTGGTTCTGAACATGCTGCCAATAGCTCGTCTGGGAAACATCCAGAGAAGTCCAAGATTGTGTTTTTTAGACTGGCTGCCACGAGCTGAAACAATTGCAGCCAAGAGCGAGCGTCTGTGACTTACGGTTCAAGAGTTATTCACAGAAACATGGTTCTGAACTTTGCTGCCAGCCGCGAAAGCGAAAATAACCAAGATCGAGCGTCTAGGATTTACTTGTCAATAGCTCGCCTGGGAAACATCCAGAGAAGTCAAAGACAGTGCTTCCATACTAATTGCCAGGCGCTGAGACGAATGCCGCCAAGATCTAGCGTCTATGACTTACGGTTCAAGAATTAGCCTCAGAAACAGTGGGAAACAGTGCTTCTATACTAATTGCCAGGCGCTGAGACGAATGCCGCCAAGATCTAGCGTCTATGACTTACGGTTCAAGAATTAGCCTCAGAAACAGTGGGAAACAGTGCTTCTATACTAATTGCCAGGCGCTGAGACGAATGCCGCCAACATCGAGCGTCTATGACTTACGGTTCAAGAATTAGCCTCAGAAACAGTGGTTCTGAACATGCTGCCAATAGCTCGCCTGGGAAACATCCAGAGAAGTCCAAGATTGTGTTTTTTAAACTGGCTGCCACGAGCTGAAACAAATGCAGCCAAGAGCGAGCGTCTGTGACTTACGGTTCAAGAGTTATTCACAGAAACATGGTTCTGAACTTTGCTGCCAGCCGCGAAAGCGAAAATAACCAAGATGGAGCGTCTAGGATTTACTTGTCAATAGCTCGCCTGGGAAACATCCAGAGAAGTCAAAGACAGTGCTTCTATACTAATTGCCAGGCGCTGAGACGAATGCCGCCAAGATCTAGCGTCAGTGACTTACGGTTCAAGAATTAGCCTCAGAAACAGTGGGAAACAGTGCTTCTATACTAATTGCCAGGCGCTGAGACGAATGCCGCCAAGATCGAGCGTCTATGACTTACGGTTCAAGAATAAGCCTCAGAAACAGTGGTTCTGAACATGCTGCCAATAGCTCGCCTGGGAAACATCCAGAGAAGTCCAAGATAGTGTTTTTTAGACTGGCTGCCACGAGCTGAAACGAATGCAGCCAAGAGCGAGCGTCTGTGACTTACGGTTCAAGAGTTATTCACAGAAACATGGTTCTGAACTTTGCTGCCAGCCGCGAAAGCGAAAATAACCAAGATCGAGCGTCTAGGATTTACTTGTCAATAGCTCGCCTGGGAAACATCCAGAGAAGTCAAAGACAGTGCTTCTATACTAATTGCCAGGCGCTGAGACGAATGCCGCCAAGATCTAGCGTCTATGACTTACGGTTCAAGAATTAGCCTCAGAAACAGTGGGAAACAGTGCTTCTATACTAATTGCCAGGCGCTGAGACGAATGCCGCCAAGTGCGAGCGTCTATGACTTACGGTTCAAGAATTAGCCTCAGAAACAGTGGTTCTGAACATGCTGCCAATAGCTCGCCTGGGAAACATCCAGAGAAGTCCAAGATTGTGTTTTTTAGACTGGCTGCCACGAGCTGAAACAATTGCAGCCAAGAGCGAGCGTCTGTGACTTACGGTTCAAGAGTTATTCACAGAAACATGGTTCTGAACTTTGCTGCCAGCCGCGAAAGCGAAAATAACCAAGATCGAGCGTCTAGGATTTACTTGTCAATAGCTCGCCTGGGAAACATCCAGAGAAGTCAAAGACAGTGCTTCCATACTAATTGCCAGGCGCTGAAACGAATGCCGCCAAGATCTAGCGTCTATGACTTACGGTTCAAGAATTAGCCTCAGAAACAGTGGGAAACAGTGCTTCTATACTAATTGCCAGGCGCTGAGACGAATGCCGCCAACATCGAGCGTCTATGACTTACGGTTCAAGAATTAGCCTCAGAAACAGTGGTGCTGAACATGCTGCCAATAGCTCGCCTGGGAAACATCCAGAGAAGTCCAAGATTGTGTTTTTTAGACTGGCTGCCACGAGCTGAAACGAATGCAGCCAAGAGCGAGCGTCTGTGACTTACGGTTCAAAAGTTATTCACAGAAACATGGTTCTGAACTTTGCTGCCAGCCGCGAAAGCGAAAATAACCAAGATCGAGCGTCTAGGATTTACTTGTCAATAGCTCGCCTGGGAAACATCCAGAGAAGTCAAATACAGTGCTTCTATACTAATTGCCAGGCGCTGAGACGAATGCCGCCAAGATCTAGCGTCTATGACTTACGGTTCAAGAATTAGCCTCAGAAACAGTGCTTCTATACTAATTGCCAGGCGCTGAGACGAATGCCGCCAAGATCGAGCGTCTATGACTTACGGTTCAAGAATTAGCCTCAGAAACAGTGGTTCTGAACATGCTGCCAATAGCTCGACTGGGAAACATCCAGAGAAGTCCAAGATAGTGTTTTTTAGACTGGCTGCCACGAGCTGAAACGAATGCAGCCAAGAGCGAGCGTCTGTGACTTACGGTTCAAGAGTTATTCACAGAAACATGGTTCTGAACTTTGCTGCCAGCCGCGAAAGCGAAAATAACCAAGATCGAGCGTCTAGGATTTACTTGTCAATAGCTCGCCTGGGAAACATCCAGAGAAGTCAAAGACAGTGCTTCTATACTAATTGCCAGGCGCTGAGACGAATGCCGCCACGATCTAGCGTCTAAGACTTACGGTTCAAGAATTAGCCTCAGAAACAGTGGGAAACAGTGCTTCTATATTAATTGCCAGGCGCTGAGACGAATGCCGCCAAGATCGAGCGTCTATGACTTACGGTTCAAGAATTGGCCTCAGAAACAGTGGGAAACAGTGCTTCTATACTAATTGCCAGGCGCTGAGACGAATGCCGCCAAGATCGAGCGTCTATGACTTACGGTTCAAGAATTAGCCTCAGAAACAGTGGGAAACAGTGCTTCTATACTAATTGCCAGGCGCTGAGACGAATGCCGCCAAGATCGAGCGTCTATGACTTACGGTTCAAGAATTAGCCTCAGAAACAGTGGTTCTGAACATGCTGCCAATAGCTCGTCTGGGAAACATCCAGAGAAGTCCAAGATAGTGTTTTTTTAGACTGGCTGCCACGAGCTGAAACGAATGCAGCCAAGAGCGAGCGTCTGTGACTTACGGTTCAAGAGTTATTCACAGAAACATGGTTCTGAACTTTTCTGCCAGCCGCGAAAGCGAAAATAACCAAGATCGAGCGTCTAGGATTTACTTGTCAATAGCTCGCCTGGGAAACATCCAGAGAAGTCAAAGACAGTGCTTCTATACTAATTGCCAGGCGCTGATACGAATGCCGCCAAGATCGAGCGTCTATGACTTACGGTTCAAGAATTAGCCTCAGAAACAGTGGTTCTGAACATGCTGCCAATAGCTCGCCTGGGAAACATCCAGAGAAGTCCAAGATAGTGTTTTTTAGACTGGCTGCCACGAGCTGAAACGAATGCAGCCAAGAGTGAGCGTCTGTGACTTACGGTTCAAGAGTTATTCACAGAAACATGGTTCTGAACTATGCTGCCAGCCGCGAAAGCGAAAATAACCAAGATCGAGCGTCTAGGATTTACTTGTCAATAGCTCGCCTGGGAAACATCCAGAGAAGTCAAAGACAGGGCTTCCTTACTAATTGCCAGGCGCTGAGACGAATGCCGCCAAGATCTAGCGTCTATGACTTACGGTTCAAGAATTAGCCTCAGAAACAGTGGGAAACAGTGCTTCTATACTAATTGCCAGGCGCTGAGACGAATGCCGCCAAGATCGAGCGTCTATGACTTACGGTTCAAGAATTAGCCTCAGAAACAGTGGTTCTGAACATGCTGCCAATAGCTCGTCTGGGAAACATCCAGAGAAGTCCAAGATAGTGTTTTTTAGACTGGCTGCCACGAGCTGAAACGAATGCAGCCAAGAGCGAGCGTCTGTGACTTACGGTTCAAGAGTTATTCACAGAAACATGGTTCTGAACTTTGCTGCCAGCCGCGAAAGCGAAAATAACCAAGATCGAGCGTCTAGGATTTACTTGTCAATAGCTCGCCTGGGAAACATCCAGAGAAGTCAAAGACAGTGCTTCTATACTAATTGCCAGGCGCTGAGACGAATGCCGCCAAGATCTAGCGTCTATGACTTACGGTTCAAGAATTAGC
>NW_027462481.1:0-59917 GCF_050947455.1 Rhinoderma darwinii
ATTGCTGCTCTCTTTGTAGGCAAGCAAGGCTTTGTTGCAACTGCAATTCTTACTTCTTCTTGAAATGTAGGGACGACAGTACATTCCATCACATCCATCTAGTGTACACAGGTAGGTCCATTGTGGCGGGCAGGCGAGCGGGCGGGCTGCTTTATTGGCTGTTTGCTGTTCCCCTACTCCACTCCACTATTTGACTGTTGTGCTGCAATCAATCAATCAATCAATCAATCAATCAATCAATCAATCAATCAGTGGCTGGCTCAGGTGCAGCTCTTTAACTTACCTAAAAGGGAGGGCGGAGAGAAGACAAGGAAGGTGAATGAGGTGTTCCAATGTGAAATGCCGGAAACACAGAAACACAGACGACACACAACAAGAGGTG
The DNA here is from genome assembly GCF_050947455.1 of Rhinoderma darwinii. Classification (NCBI taxonomy): domain Eukaryota; kingdom Metazoa; phylum Chordata; class Amphibia; order Anura; family Rhinodermatidae; genus Rhinoderma; species Rhinoderma darwinii. Next base: position 383 of record NW_027462481.1, read on the forward strand.
GCAATCTATTCATTAATTGCATTTAATCAATGAGCTCATTATCACTCATGCATTGTCCAACAGGTGTTGAAATAATGGGATTAAAAGGGGAGATCCCTTCAGAAAGACAGAAACAATAGCAAAGACAAAAAACACTTTTGGAATCTGCTTTTAGTCAACACATAAGGAAAGGGTGCACCGGTCCTGGAAATACTGCAATACCAGGTCAATGCGTGGAGTGGACAGAGCAAGCTCTATTTCCATCTCCCTGTTCTAAAAATCCATTTAATATATGGTCCCCAGATAGGGGACGTATCAGATATTAAACTGATAAGAACAGATACTACACTTGATCTTAGCCAAAAGGCCGAGAAGCGATAACCCGAACGGGCCGCGCGTTGCCCGAGCCTGCCCGATACTGCTGTTCAGCCCTTGCAGCGATTCAGCCTACTTCTAGGCAATTCCATGGGGCCCTGCAGGCTCACACACTCACAGCTACACGGGAGGTGAATAAAGGCCGGAGAGGAAGCCAGACAGGATTTGCTTCTTTTGCTTGCACCACAATGCAGTGCTGAAAGAGGAGGAATCTACATAAAAACGCCTTCCTGGCAACGCCCAAATGCCCTGCTGCCATGCAGATAAACACTGGCAGCGGCAGCAAGTGCATGCCCACAGCCACCCCTTGTTCCTTCACACCTTGTATCAGCTGTAATCCAGTCCAGTCCAGTGCTGCCTGCTGAGCAGCACTGACCAACACTGCCTGGGCCCAGGCTTTTATCTCTGAGGCCCCATTATGATGTCAGAAAGCTGGCTCTGGAATCCTGAGGGCTCCACTATGACACGTGCAAAGTTCCGTCTGAACTTTATATAAGACGGTGAGGCTCAGTCAGTCACTCAGTGTTGCCTGAGAGGGCAACACTGCAACAGCCGGCCGCCAGGCTGTCTTTTTTTTGCACAGCTAGTTGCCTCCAGGAGGCCACAAGAGGGAGACAAGGGACTGCAAAATGGAAAATAGGCATCCACCAACTTTACAGACAACTTCTCCTTGCTCCTACAACCTCCATCCTTGCACAGTTTGTTATTCTTCTAGGTAACATAGTAACAAATCCAAATTGCTGCTCTCTTTGTAGGCAAGCAAGGCTTTGTTGCAACTGCAATTCTTACTTCTTCTTGAAATGTAGGGACGACAGTACATTCCATCACATCCATCTAGTGTACACAGGTAGGTCCATTGTGGCGGGCAGGCGAGCGGGCGGGCTGCTTTATTGGCTGTTTGCTGTTCCCCTACTCCACTCCACTATTTGACTGTTGTGCTGCATCAATCAATCAATCAATCAATCAATCAATCAATCAATCAATCAATCAATCAATCAATCAGTGGCTGGCTCAGGTGCAGCTCTTTAACTTACCTAAAAGGGAGGGCGGAGAGAAGACAAGGAAGGTGAATGAGGTGTTCCAATGTGAAATGCCGGAAACACAGAAACACAGACGACACACAACAAGAGGTGGCAATCTATTCATTAATTGCATTTAATCAATGAGCTCATTATCACTCATGCATTGTCCAACAGGTGTTGAAATAATGGGATTAAAAGGGGAGATCCCTTCAGAAAGACAGAAACAATAGCAAAGACAAAAAACACTTTTGGAATCTGCTTTTAGTCAACACATAAGGAAAGGGTGCACCGGTCCTGGAAATACTGCAATACCAGGTCAATGCGTGGAGTGGACAGAGCAAGCTCTATTTCCATCTCCCTGTTCTAAAAATCCATTTAATATATGGTCCCCAGATAGGGGACGTATCAGATATTAAACTGATAAGAACAGATACTACACTTGATCTTAGCCAAAAGGCCGAGAAGCGATAACCCGAACGGGCCGCGCGTTGCCCGAGCCTGCCCGATACTGCTGTTCAGCCCTTGCAGCGATTCAGCCTACTTCTAGGCAATTCCATGGGGCCCTGCAGGCTCACACACTCACAGCTACACGGGAGGTGAATAAAGGCCGGAGAGGAAGCCAGACAGGATTTGCTTCTTTTGCTTGCACCACAATGCAGTGCTGAAAGAGGAGGAATCTACATAAAAACGCCTTCCTGGCAACGCCCAAATGCCCTGCTGCCATGCAGATAAACACTGGCAGCGGCAGCAAGTGCATGCCCACAGCCACCCCTTGTTCCTTCACACCTTGTATCAGCTGTAATCCAGTCCAGTCCAGTGCTGCCTGCTGAGCAGCACTGACCAACACTGCCTGGGCCCAGGCTTTTATCTCTGAGGCCCCATTATGATGTCAGAAAGCTGGCTCTGGAATCCTGAGGGCTCCACTATGACACGTGCAAAGTTCCGTCTGAACTTTATATAAGACGGTGAGGCTCAGTCAGTCACTCAGTGTTGCCTGAGAGGGCAACACTGCAACAGCCGGCCGCCAGGCTGTCTTTTTTTTGCACAGCTAGTTGCCTCCAGGAGGCCACAAGAGGGAGACAAGGGACTGCAAAATGGAAAATAGGCATCCACCAACTTTACAGACAACTTCTCCTTGCTCCTACAACCTCCATCCTTGCACAGTTTGTTATTCTTCTAGGTAACATAGTAACAAATCCAAATTGCTGCTCTCTTTGTAGGCAAGCAAGGCTTTGTTGCAACTGCAATTCTTACTTCTTCTTGAAATGTAGGGACGACAGTACATTCCATCACATCCATCTAGTGTACACAGGTAGGTCCATTGTGGCGGGCAGGCGAGCGGGCGGGCTGCTTTATTGGCTGTTTGCTGTTCCCCTACTCCACTCCACTATTTGACTGTTGTGCTGCATCAATCAATCAATCAATCAATCAATCAATCAATCAATCAATCAATCAATCAGTGGCTGGCTCAGGTGCAGCTCTTTAACTTACCTAAAAGGGAGGGCGGAGAGAAGACAAGGAAGGTGAATGAGGTGTTCCAATGTGAAATGCCGGAAACACAGAAACACAGACGACACACAACAAGAGGTGGCAATCTATTCATTAATTGCATTTAATCAATGAGCTCATTATCACTCATGCATTGTCCAACAGGTGTTGAAATAATGGGATTAAAAGGGGAGATCCCTTCAGAAAGACAGAAACAATAGCAAAGACAAAAAACACTTTTGGAATCTGCTTTTAGTCAACACATAAGGAAAGGGTGCACCGGTCCTGGAAATACTGCAATACCAGGTCAATGCGTGGAGTGGACAGAGCAAGCTCTATTTCCATCTCCCTGTTCTAAAAATCCATTTAATATATGGTCCCCAGATAGGGGACGTATCAGATATTAAACTGATAAGAACAGATACTACACTTGATCTTAGCCAAAAGGCCGAGAAGCGATAACCCGAACGGGCCGCGCGTTGCCCGAGCCTGCCCGATACTGCTGTTCAGCCCTTGCAGCGATTCAGCCTACTTCTAGGCAATTCCATGGGGCCCTGCAGGCTCACACACTCACAGCTACACGGGAGGTGAATAAAGGCCGGAGAGGAAGCCAGACAGGATTTGCTTCTTTTGCTTGCACCACAATGCAGTGCTGAAAGAGGAGGAATCTACATAAAAACGCCTTCCTGGCAACGCCCAAATGCCCTGCTGCCATGCAGATAAACACTGGCAGCGGCAGCAAGTGCATGCCCACAGCCACCCCTTGTTCCTTCACACCTTGTATCAGCTGTAATCCAGTCCAGTCCAGTGCTGCCTGCTGAGCAGCACTGACCAACACTGCCTGGGCCCAGGCTTTTATCTCTGAGGCCCCATTATGATGTCAGAAAGCTGGCTCTGGAATCCTGAGGGCTCCACTATGACACGTGCAAAGTTCCGTCTGAACTTTATATAAGACGGTGAGGCTCAGTCAGTCACTCAGTGTTGCCTGAGAGGGCAACACTGCAACAGCCGGCCGCCAGGCTGTCTTTTTTTTGCACAGCTAGTTGCCTCCAGGAGGCCACAAGAGGGAGACAAGGGACTGCAAAATGGAAAATAGGCATCCACCAACTTTACAGACAACTTCTCCTTGCTCCTACAACCTCCATCCTTGCACAGTTTGTTATTCTTCTAGGTAACATAGTAACAAATCCAAATTGCTGCTCTCTTTGTAGGCAAGCAAGGCTTTGTTGCAACTGCAATTCTTACTTCTTCTTGAAATGTAGGGACGACAGTACATTCCATCACATCCATCTAGTGTACACAGGTAGGTCCATTGTGGCGGGCAGGCGAGCGGGCGGGCTGCTTTATTGGCTGTTTGCTGTTCCCCTACTCCACTCCACTATTTGACTGTTGTGCTGCAATCAATCAATCAATCAATCAATCAATCAATCAATCAATCAATCAATCAGTGGCTGGCTCAGGTGCAGCTCTTTAACTTACCTAAAAGGGAGGGCGGAGAGAAGACAAGGAAGGTGAATGAGGTGTTCCAATGTGAAATGCCGGAAACACAGAAACACAGACGACACACAACAAGAGGTGGCAATCTATTCATTAATTGCATTTAATCAATGAGCTCATTATCACTCATGCATTGTCCAACAGGTGTTGAAATAATGGGATTAAAAGGGGAGATCCCTTCAGAAAGACAGAAACAATAGCAAAGACAAAAAACACTTTTGGAATCTGCTTTTAGTCAACACATAAGGAAAGGGTGCACCGGTCCTGGAAATACTGCAATACCAGGTCAATGCGTGGAGTGGACAGAGCAAGCTCTATTTCCATCTCCCTGTTCTAAAAATCCATTTAATATATGGTCCCCGGATAGGGGACGTATCAGATATTAAACTGATAAGAACAGATACTACACTTGATCTTAGCCAAAAGGCCGAGAAGCGATAACCCGAACGGGCCGCGCGTTGCCCGAGCCTGCCCGATACTGCTGTTCAGCCCTTGCAGCGATTCAGCCTACTTCTAGGCAATTCCATGGGGCCCTGCAGGCTCACACACTCACAGCTACACGGGAGGTGAATAAAGGCCGGAGAGGAAGCCAGACAGGATTTGCTTCTTTTGCTTGCACCACAATGCAGTGCTGAAAGAGGAGGAATCTACATAAAAACGCCTTCCTGGCAACGCCCAAATGCCCTGCTGCCATGCAGATAAACACTGGCAGCGGCAGCAAGTGCATGCCCACAGCCACCCCTTGTTCCTTCACACCTTGTATCAGCTGTAATCCAGTCCAGTCCAGTGCTGCCTGCTGAGCAGCACTGACCAACACTGCCTGGGCCCAGGCTTTTATCTCTGAGGCCCCATTATGATGTCAGAAAGCTGGCTCTGGAATCCTGAGGGCTCCACTATGACACGTGCAAAGTTCCGTCTGAACTTTATATAAGACGGTGAGGCTCAGTCAGTCACTCAGTGTTGCCTGAGAGGGCAACACTGCAACAGCCGGCCGCCAGGCTGTCTTTTTTTTGCACAGCTAGTTGCCTCCAGGAGGCCACAAGAGGGAGACAAGGGACTGCAAAATGGAAAATAGGCATCCACCAACTTTACAGACAACTTCTCCTTGCTCCTACAACCTCCATCCTTGCACAGTTTGTTATTCTTCTAGGTAACATAGTAACAAATCCAAATTGCTGCTCTCTTTGTAGGCAAGCAAGGCTTTGTTGCAACTGCAATTCTTACTTCTTCTTGAAATGTAGGGACGACAGTACATTCCATCACATCCATCTAGTGTACACAGGTAGGTCCATTGTGGCGGGCAGGCGAGCGGGCGGGCTGCTTTATTGGCTGTTTGCTGTTCCCCTACTCCACTCCACTATTTGACTGTTGTGCTGCATCAATCAATCAATCAATCAATCAATCAATCAATCAATCAATCAATCAATCAATCAGGTGCAGCTCTTTAACTTACCTAAAAGGGAGGGCGGAGAGAAGACAAGGAAGGTGAATGAGGTGTTCCAATGTGAAATGCCGGAAACACAGAAACACAGACGACACACAACAAGAGGTGGCAATCTATTCATTAATTGCATTTAATCAATGAGCTCATTATCACTCATGCATTGTCCAACAGGTGTTGAAATAATGGGATTAAAAGGGGAGATCCCTTCAGAAAGACAGAAACAATAGCAAAGACAAAAAACACTTTTGGAATCTGCTTTTAGTCAACACATAAGGAAAGGGTGCACCGGTCCTGGAAATACTGCAATACCAGGTCAATGCGTGGAGTGGACAGAGCAAGCTCTATTTCCATCTCCCTGTTCTAAAAATCCATTTAATATATGGTCCCCAGATAGGGGACGTATCAGATATTAAACTGATAAGAACAGATACTACACTTGATCTTAGCCAAAAGGCCGAGAAGCGATAACCCGAACGGGCCGCGCGTTGCCCGAGCCTGCCCGATACTGCTGTTCAGCCCTTGCAGCGATTCAGCCTACTTCTAGGCAATTCCATGGGGCCCTGCAGGCTCACACACTCACAGCTACACGGGAGGTGAATAAAGGCCGGAGAGGAAGCCAGACAGGATTTGCTTCTTTTGCTTGCACCACAATGCAGTGCTGAAAGAGGAGGAATCTACATAAAAACGCCTTCCTGGCAACGCCCAAATGCCCTGCTGCCATGCAGATAAACACTGGCAGCGGCAGCAAGTGCATGCCCACAGCCACCCCTTGTTCCTTCACACCTTGTATCAGCTGTAATCCAGTCCAGTCCAGTGCTGCCTGCTGAGCAGCACTGACCAACACTGCCTGGGCCCAGGCTTTTATCTCTGAGGCCCCATTATGATGTCAGAAAGCTGGCTCTGGAATCCTGAGGGCTCCACTATGACACGTGCAAAGTTCCGTCTGAACTTTATATAAGACGGTGAGGCTCAGTCAGTCACTCAGTGTTGCCTGAGAGGGCAACACTGCAACAGCCGGCCGCCAGGCTGTCTTTTTTTTGCACAGCTAGTTGCCTCCAGGAGGCCACAAGAGGGAGACAAGGGACTGCAAAATGGAAAATAGGCATCCACCAACTTTACAGACAACTTCTCCTTGCTCCTACAACCTCCATCCTTGCACAGTTTGTTATTCTTCTAGGTAACATAGTAACAAATCCAAATTGCTGCTCTCTTTGTAGGCAAGCAAGGCTTTGTTGCAACTGCAATTCTTACTTCTTCTTGAAATGTAGGGACGACAGTACATTCCATCACATCCATCTAGTGTACACAGGTAGGTCCATTGTGGCGGGCAGGCGAGCGGGCGGGCTGCTTTATTGGCTGTTTGCTGTTCCCCTACTCCACTCCACTATTTGACTGTTGTGCTGCATCAATCAATCAATCAATCAATCAATCAATCAATCAATCAATCAATCAATCAGTGGCTGGCTCAGGTGCAGCTCTTTAACTTACCTAAAAGGGAGGGCGGAGAGAAGACAAGGAAGGTGAATGAGGTGTTCCAATGTGAAATGCCGGAAACACAGAAACACAGACGACACACAACAAGAGGTGGCAATCTATTCATTAATTGCATTTAATCAATGAGCTCATTATCACTCATGCATTGTCCAACAGGTGTTGAAATAATGGGATTAAAAGGGGAGATCCCTTCAGAAAGACAGAAACAATAGCAAAGACAAAAAACACTTTTGGAATCTGCTTTTAGTCAACACATAAGGAAAGGGTGCACCGGTCCTGGAAATACTGCAATACCAGGTCAATGCGTGGAGTGGACAGAGCAAGCTCTATTTCCATCTCCCTGTTCTAAAAATCCATTTAATATATGGTCCCCAGATAGGGGACGTATCAGATATTAAACTGATAAGAACAGATACTACACTTGATCTTAGCCAAAAGGCCGAGAAGCGATAACCCGAACGGGCCGCGCGTTGCCCGAGCCTGCCCGATACTGCTGTTCAGCCCTTGCAGCGATTCAGCCTACTTCTAGGCAATTCCATGGGGCCCTGCAGGCTCACACACTCACAGCTACACGGGAGGTGAATAAAGGCCGGAGAGGAAGCCAGACAGGATTTGCTTCTTTTGCTTGCACCACAATGCAGTGCTGAAAGAGGAGGAATCTACATAAAAACGCCTTCCTGGCAACGCCCAAATGCCCTGCTGCCATGCAGATAAACACTGGCAGCGGCAGCAAGTGCATGCCCACAGCCACCCCTTGTTCCTTCACACCTTGTATCAGCTGTAATCCAGTCCAGTCCAGTGCTGCCTGCTGAGCAGCACTGACCAACACTGCCTGGGCCCAGGCTTTTATCTCTGAGGCCCCATTATGATGTCAGAAAGCTGGCTCTGGAATCCTGAGGGCTCCACTATGACACGTGCAAAGTTCCGTCTGAACTTTATATAAGACGGTGAGGCTCAGTCAGTCACTCAGTGTTGCCTGAGAGGGCAACACTGCAACAGCCGGCCGCCAGGCTGTCTTTTTTTTGCACAGCTAGTTGCCTCCAGGAGGCCACAAGAGGGAGACAAGGGACTGCAAAATGGAAAATAGGCATCCACCAACTTTACAGACAACTTCTCCTTGCTCCTACAACCTCCATCCTTGCACAGTTTGTTATTCTTCTAGGTAACATAGTAACAAATCCAAATTGCTGCTCTCTTTGTAGGCAAGCAAGGCTTTGTTGCAACTGCAATTCTTACTTCTTCTTGAAATGTAGGGACGACAGTACATTCCATCACATACATCTAGTGTACACAGGTAGGTCCATTGTGGCGGGCAGGCGAGCGGGCGGGCTGTTTTATTGGCTGTTTGCTGTTCCCCTACTCCACTCCACTATTTGACTGTTGTGCTGCATCAATCAATCAATCAATCAATCAATCAATCAATCAATCAATCAATCAATCAATCAATCAGTGGCTGGCTCAGGTGCAGCTCTTTAACTTACCTAAAAGGGAGGGCGGAGAGAAGACAAGGAAGGTGAATGAGGTGTTCCAATGTGAAATGCCGGAAACACAGAAACACAGACGACACACAACAAGAGGTGGCAATCTATTCATTAATTGCATTTAATCAATGAGCTCATTATCACTCATGCATTGTCCAACAGGTGTTGAAATAATGGGATTAAAAGGGGAGATCCCTTCAGAAAGACAGAAACAATAGCAAAGACAAAAAACACTTTTGGAATCTGCTTTTAGTCAACACATAAGGAAAGGGTGCACCGGTCCTGGAAATACTGCAATACCAGGTCAATGCGTGGAGTGGACAGAGCAAGCTCTATTTCCATCTCCCTGTTCTAAAAATCCATTTAATATATGGTCCCCAGATAGGGGACGTATCAGATATTAAACTGATAAGAACAGATACTACACTTGATCTTAGCCAAAAGGCCGAGAAGCGATAACCCGAACGGGCCGCGCGTTGCCCGAGCCTGCCCGATACTGCTGTTCAGCCCTTGCAGCGATTCAGCCTACTTCTAGGCAATTCCATGGGGCCCTGCAGGCTCACACACTCACAGCTACACGGGAGGTGAATAAAGGCCGGAGAGGAAGCCAGACAGGATTTGCTTCTTTTGCTTGCACCACAATGCAGTGCTGAAAGAGGAGGAATCTACATAAAAACGCCTTCCTGGCAACGCCCAAATGCCCTGCTGCCATGCAGATAAACACTGGCAGCGGCAGCAAGTGCATGCCCACAGCCACCCCTTGTTCCTTCACACCTTGTATCAGCTGTAATCCAGTCCAGTCCAGTGCTGCCTGCTGAGCAGCACTGACCAACACTGCCTGGGCCCAGGCTTTTATCTCTGAGGCCCCATTATGATGTCAGAAAGCTGGCTCTGGAATCCTGAGGGCTCCACTATGACACGTGCAAAGTTCCGTCTGAACTTTATATAAGACGGTGAGGCTCAGTCAGTCACTCAGTGTTGCCTGAGAGGGCAACACTGCAACAGCCGGCCGCCAGGCTGTCTTTTTTTTGCACAGCTAGTTGCCTCCAGGAGGCCACAAGAGGGAGACAAGGGACTGCAAAATGGAAAATAGGCATCCACCAACTTTACAGACAACTTCTCCTTGCTCCTACAACCTCCATCCTTGCACAGTTTGTTATTCTTCTAGGTAACATAGTAACAAATCCAAATTGCTGCTCTCTTTGTAGGCAAGCAAGGCTTTGTTGCAACTGCAATTCTTACTTCTTCTTGAAATGTAGGGACGACAGTACATTCCATCACATCCATCTAGTGTACACAGGTAGGTCCATTGTGGCGGGCAGGCGAGCGGGCGGGCTGCTTTATTGGCTGTTTGCTGTTCCCCTACTCCACTCCACTATTTGACTGTTGTGCTGCATCAATCAATCAATCAATCAATCAATCAATCAATCAATCAATTAATCAGTGGCTGGCTCAGGTGCAGCTCTTTAACTTACCTAAAAGGGAGGGCGGAGAGAAGACAAGGAAGGTGAATGAGGTGTTCCAATGTGAAATGCCGGAAACACAGAAACACAGACGACACACAACAAGAGGTGGCAATCTATTCATTAATTGCATTTAATCAATGAGCTCATTATCACTCATGCATTGTCCAACAGGTGTTGAAATAATGGGATTAAAAGGGGAGATCCCTTCAGAAAGACAGAAACAATAGCAAAGACAAAAAACACTTTTGGAATCTGCTTTTAGTCAACACATAAGGAAAGGGTGCACCGGTCCTGGAAATACTGCAATACCAGGTCAATGCGTGGAGTGGACAGAGCAAGCTCTATTTCCATCTCCCTGTTCTAAAAATCCATTTAATATATGGTCCCCAGATAGGGGATGTATCAGATATTAAACTGATAAGAACAGATACTACACTTGATCTTAGCCAAAAGGCCGAGAAGCGATAACCCGAACGGGCCGCGCGTTGCCCGAGCCTGCCCGATACTGCTGTTCAGCCCTTGCAGCGATTCAGCCTACTTCTAGGCAATTCCATGGGGCCCTGCAGGCTCACACACTCACAGCTACACGGGAGGTGAATAAAGGCCGGAGAGGAAGCCAGACAGGATTTGCTTCTTTTGCTTGCACCACAATGCAGTGCTGAAAGAGGAGGAATCTACATAAAAACGCCTTCCTGGCAACGCCCAAATGCCCTGCTGCCATGCAGATAAACACTGGCAGCGGCAGCAAGTGCATGCCCACAGCCACCCCTTGTTCCTTCACACCTTGTATCAGCTGTAATCCAGTCCAGTCCAGTGCTGCCTGCTGAGCAGCACTGACCAACACTGCCTGGGCCCAGGCTTTTATCTCTGAGGCCCCATTATGATGTCAGAAAGCTGGCTCTGGAATCCTGAGGGCTCCACTATGACACGTGCAAAGTTCCGTCTGAACTTTATATAAGACGGTGAGGCTCAGTCAGTCACTCAGTGTTGCCTGAGAGGGCAACACTGCAACAGCCGGCCGCCAGGCTGTCTTTTTTTTGCACAGCTAGTTGCCTCCAGGAGGCCACAAGAGGGAGACAAGGGACTGCAAAATGGAAAATAGGCATCCACCAACTTTACAGACAACTTCTCCTTGCTCCTACAACCTCCATCCTTGCACAGTTTGTTATTCTTCTAGGTAACATAGTAACAAATCCAAATTGCTGCTCTCTTTGTAGGCAAGCAAGGCTTTGTTGCAACTGCAATTCTTACTTCTTCTTGAAATGTAGGGACGACAGTACATTCCATCACATCCATCTAGTGTACACAGGTAGGTCCATTGTGGCGGGCAGGCGAGCGGGCGGGCTGCTTTATTGGCTGTTTGCTGTTCCCCTACTCCACTCCACTATTTGACTGTTGTGCTGCATCAATCAATCAATCAATCAATCAATCAATCAATCAATCAATCAATCAATCAATCAATCAGTGGCTGGCTCAGGTGCAGCTCTTTAACTTACCTAAAAGGGAGGGCGGAGAGAAGACAAGGAAGGTGAATGAGGTGTTCCAATGTGAAATGCCGGAAACACAGAAACACAGACGACACACACAACAAGAGGTGGCAATCTATTCATTAATTGCATTTAATCAATGAGCTCATTATCACTCATGCATTGTCCAACAGGTGTTGAAATAATGGGATTAAAAGGGGAGATCCCTTCAGAAAGACAGAAACAATAGCAAAGACAAAAAACACTTTTGGAATCTGCTTTTAGTCAACACATAAGGAAAGGGTGCACCGGTCCTGGAAATACTGCAATACCAGGTCAATGCGTGGAGTGGACAGAGCAAGCTCTATTTCCATCTCCCTGTTCTAAAAATCCATTTAATATATGGTCCCCAGATAGGGGACGTATCAGATATTAAACTGATAAGAACAGATACTACACTTGATCTTAGCCAAAAGGCCGAGAAGCGATAACCCGAACGGGCCGCGCGTTGCCCGAGCCTGCCCGATACTGCTGTTCAGCCCTTGCAGCGATTCAGCCTACTTCTAGGCAATTCCATGGGGCCCTGCAGGCTCACACACTCACAGCTACACGGGAGGTGAATAAAGGCCGGAGAGGAAGCCAGACAGGATTTGCTTCTTTTGCTTGCACCACAATGCAGTGCTGAAAGAGGAGGAATCTACATAAAAACGCCTTCCTGGCAACGCCCAAATGCCCTGCTGCCATGCAGATAAACACTGGCAGCGGCAGCAAGTGCATGCCCACAGCCACCCCTTGTTCCTTCACACCTTGTATCAGCTGTAATCCAGTCCAGTCCAGTGCTGCCTGCTGAGCAGCACTGACCAACACTGCCTGGGCCCAGGCTTTTATCTCTGAGGCCCCATTATGATGTCAGAAAGCTGGCTCTGGAATCCTGAGGGCTCCACTATGACACGTGCAAAGTTCCGTCTGAACTTTATATAAGACGGTGAGGCTCAGTCAGTCACTCAGTGTTGCCTGAGAGGGCAACACTGCAACAGCCGGCCGCCAGGCTGTCTTTTTTTTGCACAGCTAGTTGCCTCCAGGAGGCCACAAGAGGGAGACAAGGGACTGCAAAATGGAAAATAGGCATCCACCAACTTTACAGACAACTTCTCCTTGCTCCTACAACCTCCATCCTTGCACAGTTTGTTATTCTTCTAGGTAACATAGTAACAAATCCAAATTGCTGCTCTCTTTGTAGGCAAGCAAGGCTTTGTTGCAACTGCAATTCTTACTTCTTCTTGAAATGTAGGGACGACAGTACATTCCATCACATCCATCTAGTGTACACAGGTAGGTCCATTGTGGCGGGCAGGCGAGCGGGCGGGCTGCTTTATTGGCTGTTTGCTGTTCCCCTACTCCACTCCACTATTTGACTGTTGTGCTGCATCAATCAATCAATCAATCAATCAATCAATCAATCAATCAATCAATCAATCAATCAATCAATCAATCAGTGGCTGGCTCAGGTGCAGCTCTTTAACTTACCTAAAAGGGAGGGCGGAGAGAAGACAAGGAAGGTGAATGAGGTGTTCCAATGTGAAATGCCGGAAACACAGAAACACAGACGACACACAACAAGAGGTGGCAATCTATTCATTAATTGCATTTAATCAATGAGCTCATTATCACTCATGCATTGTCCAACAGGTGTTGAAATAATGGGATTAAAAGGGGAGATCCCTTCAGAAAGACAGAAACAATAGCAAAGACAAAAAACACTTTTGGAATCTGCTTTTAGTCAACACATAAGGAAAGGGTGCACCGGTCCTGGAAATACTGCAATACCAGGTCAATGCGTGGAGTGGACAGAGCAAGCTCTATTTCCATCTCCCTGTTCTAAAAATCCATTTAATATATGGTCCCCAGATAGGGGACGTATCAGATATTAAACTGATAAGAACAGATACTACACTTGATCTTAGCCAAAAGGCCGAGAAGCGATAACCCGAACGGGCCGCGCGTTGCCCGAGCCTGCCCGATACTGCTGTTCAGCCCTTGCAGCGATTCAGCCTACTTCTAGGCAATTCCATGGGGCCCTGCAGGCTCACACACTCACAGCTACACGGGAGGTGAATAAAGGCCGGAGAGGAAGCCAGACAGGATTTGCTTCTTTTGCTTGCACCACAATGCAGTGCTGAAAGAGGAGGAATCTACATAAAAACGCCTTCCTGGCAACGCCCAAATGCCCTGCTGCCATGCAGATAAACACTGGCAGCGGCAGCAAGTGCATGCCCACAGCCACCCCTTGTTCCTTCACACCTTGTATCAGCTGTAATCCAGTCCAGTCCAGTGCTGCCTGCTGAGCAGCACTGACCAACACTGCCTGGGCCCAGGCTTTTATCTCTGAGGCCCCATTATGATGTCAGAAAGCTGGCTCTGGAATCCTGAGGGCTCCACTATGACACGTGCAAAGTTCCGTCTGAACTTTATATAAGACGGTGAGGCTCAGTCAGTCACTCAGTGTTGCCTGAGAGGGCAACACTGCAACAGCCGGCCGCCAGGCTGTCTTTTTTTTGCACAGCTAGTTGCCTCCAGGAGGCCACAAGAGGGAGACAAGGGACTGCAAAATGGAAAATAGGCATCCACCAACTTTACAGACAACTTCTCCTTGCTCCTACAACCTCCATCCTTGCACAGTTTGTTATTCTTCTAGGTAACATAGTAACAAATCCAAATTGCTGCTCTCTTTGTAGGCAAGCAAGGCTTTGTTGCAACTGCAATTCTTACTTCTTCTTGAAATGTAGGGACGACAGTACATTCCATCACATCCATCTAGTGTACACAGGTAGGTCCATTGTGGCGGGCAGGCGAGTGGGTGGGCTGCTTTATTGGCTGTTTGCTGTTCCCCTACTCCACTCCACTATTTGACTGTTGTGCTGCATCAATCAATCAATCAATCAATCAATCAATCAATCAATCAATCAATCAGTGGCTGGCTCAGGTGCAGCTCTTTAACTTACCTAAAAGGGAGGGCGGAGAGAAGACAAGGAAGGTGAATGAGGTGTTCCAATGTGAAATGCCGGAAACACAGAAACACAGACGACACACAACAAGAGGTGGCAATCTATTCATTAATTGCATTTAATCAATGAGCTCATTATCACTCATGCATTGTCCAACAGGTGTTGAAATAATGGGATTAAAAAGGGAGATCCCTTCAGAAAGACAGAAACAATAGCAAAGACAAAAAACACTTTTGGAATCTGCTTTTAGTCAACACATAAGGAAAGGGTGCACCGGTCCTGGAAATACTGCAATACCAGGTCAATACGTGGAGTGGACAGAGCAAGCTCTATTTCCATCTCCCTGTTCTAAAAATCCATTTAATATATGGTCCCCAGATAGGGGACGTATCAGATATTAAACTGATAAGAACAGATACTACACTTGATCTTAGCCAAAAGGCCGAGAAGCGATAACCCGAACGGGCCGCGCGTTGCCCGAGCCTGCCCGATACTGCTGTTCAGCCCTTGCAGCGATTCAGCCTACTTCTAGGCAATTCCATGGGGCCCTGCAGGCTCACACACTCACAGCTACACGGGAGGTGAATAAAGGCCGGAGAGGAAGCCAGACAGGATTTGCTTCTTTTGCTTGCACCACAATGCAGTGCTGAAAGAGGAGGAATCTACATAAAAATGCCTTCCTGGCAACGCCCAAATGCCCTGCTGCCATGCAGATAAACACTGGCAGCGGCAGCAAGTGCATGCCCACAGCCACCCCTTGTTCCTTCACACCTTGTATCAGCTGTAATCCAGTCCAGTCCAGTGCTGCCTGCTGAGCAGCACTGACCAACACTGCCTGGGCCCAGGCTTTTATCTCTGAGGCCCCATTATGATGTCAGAAAGCTGGCTCTGGAATCCTGAGGGCTCCACTATGACACGTGCAAAGTTCCGTCTGAACTTTATATAAGACGGTGAGGCTCAGTCAGTCACTCAGTGTTGCCTGAGAGGGCAACACTGCAACAGCCGGCCGCCAGGCTGTCTTTTTTTTGCACAGCTAGTTGCCTCCAGGAGGCCACAAGAGGGAGACAAGGGACTGCAAAATGGAAAATAGGCATCCACCAACTTTACAGACAACTTCTCCTTGCTCCTACAACCTCCATCCTTGCACAGTTTGTTATTCTTCTAGGTAACATAGTAACAAATCCAAATTGCTGCTCTCTTTGTAGGCAAGCAAGGCTTTGTTGCAACTGCAATTCTTACTTCTTCTTGAAATGTAGGGACGACAGTACATTCCATCACATCCATCTAGTGTACACAGGTAGGTCCATTGTGGCGGGCAGGCGAGCGGGCGGGCTGCTTTATTGGCTGTTTGCTGTTCCCCTACTCCACTCCACTATTTGACTGTTGTGCTGCATCAATCAATCAATCAATCAATCAATCAATCAATCAATCAATCAATCAATCAATCAGTGGCTGGCTCAGGTGCAGCTCTTTAACTTACCTAAAAGGGAGGGCGGAGAGAAGACAAGGAAGGTGAATGAGGTGTTCCAATGTGAAATGCCGGAAACACAGAAACACAGACGACACACAACAAGAGGTGGCAATCTATTCATTAATTGCATTTAATCAATGAGCTCATTATCACTCATGCATTGTCCAACAGGTGTTGAAATAATGGGATTAAAAGGGGAGATCCCTTCAGAAAGACAGAAACAATAGCAAAGACAAAAAACACTTTTGGAATCTGCTTTTAGTCAACACATAAGGAAAGGGTGCACCGGTCCTGGAAATACTGCAATACCAGGTCAATGCGTGGAGTGGACAGAGCAAGCTCTATTTCCATCTCCCTGTTCTAAAAATCCATTTAATATATGGTCCCCAGATAGGGGACGTATCAGATATTAAACTGATAAGAACAGATACTACACTTGATCTTAGCCAAAAGGCCGAGAAGCGATAACCCGAACGGGCCGCGCGTTGCCCGAGCCTGCCCGATACTGCTGTTCAGCCCTTGCAGCGATTCAGCCTACTTCTAGGCAATTCCATGGGGCCCTGCAGGCTCACACACTCACAGCTACACGGGAGGTGAATAAAGGCCGGAGAGGAAGCCAGACAGGATTTGCTTCTTTTGCTTGCACCACAATGCAGTGCTGAAAGAGGAGGAATCTACATAAAAACGCCTTCCTGGCAACGCCCAAATGCCCTGCTGCCATGCAGATAAACACTGGCAGCGGCAGCAAGTGCATGCCCACAGCCACCCCTTGTTCCTTCACACCTTGTATCAGCTGTAATCCAGTCCAGTCCAGTGCTGCCTGCTGAGCAGCACTGACCAACACTGCCTGGGCCCAGGCTTTTATCTCTGAGGCCCCATTATGATGTCAGAAAGCTGGCTCTGGAATCCTGAGGGCTCCACTATGACACGTGCAAAGTTCCGTCTGAACTTTATATAAGACGGTGAGGCTCAGTCAGTCACTCAGTGTTGCCTGAGAGGGCAACACTGCAACAGCCGGCCGCCAGGCTGTCTTTTTTTTGCACAGCTAGTTGCCTCCAGGAGGCCACAAGAGGGAGACAAGGGACTGCAAAATGGAAAATAGGCATCCACCAACTTTACAGACAACTTCTCCTTGCTCCTACAACCTCCATCCTTGCACAGTTTGTTATTCTTCTAGGTAACATAGTAACAAATCCAAATTGCTGCTCTCTTTGTAGGCAAGCAAGGCTTTGTTGCAACTGCAATTCTTACTTCTTCTTGAAATGTAGGGACGACAGTACATTCCATCACATCCATCTAGTGTACACAGGTAGGTCCATTGTGGCGGGCAGGCGAGCGGGCGGGCTGCTTTATTGGCTGTTTGCTGTTCCCCTACTCCACTCCACTATTTGACTGTTGTGCTGCATCAATCAATCAATCAATCAATCAATCAATCAATCAATCAATCAATCAATCAATCAATCAGTGGCTGGCTCAGGTGCAGCTCTTTAACTTACCTAAAAGGGAGGGCGGAGAGAAGACAAGGAAGGTGAATGAGGTGTTCCAATGTGAAATGCCGGAAACACAGAAACACAGACGACACACAACAAGAGGTGGCATGACCTGCCTAAGTAGAGTCGTGTGTTAGTGCACCTTCCCTTATCCCTACCAATCCCTTCACCCCCACCTTTAGGAAAAAGACACGTGACACCGAGGTTGGATGTGAAATGGCCACAGCAGCCGTTTTATTAATTTCACAGTTTTAAAACCAAATTAAATCCGAAACATTCGGATAACTAATTAGGAATCCACCAGAGAATTCCTCCTAATAATTCACATGACCCAACATGGGTCAGAATCATAAATAACAATTTAACGTTAACATTAGACCGAGCAGGGGCAGTCCTTGAAGCCATTTTAGATATTCCTTTTTTACACACCTCGAGTTAGCCATCTGCAAACCACCAATTACCTCCAGCCGTAAACCAGCTCGGAGGCACCACTGACCTCTGCAGATGGCTCCAACCACCAGAAGTCCACTTCAAGGGGATAACACCCGATGAAGCCTTCAAGTGCTATACCGACCACTAGAAGTCCACTTCAAAGGGATAACACCCGATGAAGCCTTCGAGTGATATACCTTCCACCAGAAGACCACTTCAAAGGGATAACACCCGATGAAGTCTTCAACCATGTACCTTTTTTGGGGGACGCATACCCCCGATGCGACCCCCCCACCAATTTTGTACTGACTGGCCTCAAGGACTCCCCCCGCCAGCTGCCATGACACCAGGACCTACTCCGAATGAAAAGAAAAAAAAAAAAAAACATGTTAAATAAGCACACAATAAAATTGCCACACTCATAAACAGAATTAATAAAGACCACAAGGGATAACACCAAATGGGAGGGAGGGTGGGAGCTTACTTGTGTGAGTGTTACTTCTCCCGCTGCTTCCGGCTCACTGCCGAAAAACAGCGGGAAGCTCCGTAACGGCCCCCTAACTCCTCCCTGTCCCTCCTCCACCTCTAACTTTCCCTACGAAGTTAACCCTTTCCCTCCTAGGGCTGTCATGGAGGCTTCCCTCCTAAGCCCTGCAGGCTGCGTCCAGCCTCGTCTTGACCTGCCTAAGTAGAGTCGTGTGTTAGTGCACCTTCCCTTATCCCTACCAATCCCTTCACCCCCACCTTTAGGAAAAAGACACGTGACACCGAGGTTGGATGTGAAATGGCCACAGCAGCCGTTTTATTAATTTCACAGTTTTAAAACCAAATTAAATCCGAAACATTCGGATAACTAATTAGGAATCCACCAGAGAATTCCTCCTAATAATTCACATGACCCAACATGGGTCAGAATCATAAATAACAATTTAACGTTAACATTAGACCGAGCAGGGGCAGTCCTTGAAGCCATTTTAGATATTCCTTTTTTACACACCTCGAGTTAGCCATCTGCAAACCACCAATTACCTCCAGCCGTAAACCAGCTCGGAGGCACCACTGACCTCTGCAGATGGCTCCAACCACCAGAAGTCCACTTCAAGGGGATAACACCCGATGAAGCCTTCAAGTGCTATACCGACCACTAGAAGTCCACTTCAAAGGGATAACACCCGATGAAGCCTTCGAGTGATATACCTTCCACCAGAAGACCACTTCAAAGGGATAACACCCGATGAAGTCTTCAACCATGTACCTTTTTTGGGGGACGCATACCCCCGATGCGACCCCCCCACCAATTTTGTACTGACTGGCCTCAAGGACTCCCCCCGCCACAGCGAAACAGGCCTTGACCACCTTAAGCCTGTGAGTTCCGCCACACCACCACCGCCCTTTCAATTCCTTCTGCTATTGCCAAGCTCCACAGATCAATCCCAACCTCGGTCAAATGAACCCCATCGCTCCTCCAGTAGTTCCCCACTCCTGACTCCAAGTCCCTGTGCCGAACACAAATGCCCCCGTTTTTGGCTACAAATCGGGACACCGCGCGATTAACCTTAATGCGAGCCTTATTGACTCTTTCCACTGACCTAGCCAGCCGCCAATGTTTTCTTGGGACAATGTCCGACCACACAATTACCAACCTGGGATAAGAAACCCACAAACACAACATATCGTGTTTAATATCCCGCACCAACTCACGAAAAGGGCGGACACCCAAATCGTTCCCACCCACGTGCAAGACCAAGATCTCCGGGACCCTATCAAGCCGGGCATATGTCTGGAATTCCGCTAACACCCTACTCCACGACATACCTCTAAATCCCAGCCAATGCAAAACCGCATCCTGTCGCGGAATGCGCAACTGGCGACCGTCCGGGCGGACGTCCGCCCTCAAAGCCCCCCAATGCACGTAAGAGTGGCCCAGCAACCACACCAAACACGGAGGCGGATCTGAAACGGAAAAGCAAGTTAAATACCACCATACAAAACATTCTTATAAGTGCAAACGGCAAAACTCATAACAGATGGGGGCGGACATAAGACCTAAATCTGTTGGACTCCCAACGACCGATGCGCCGCACCCCCTCATCATCCAACCCCCAGCGCCCTGCTTCCGTTGCTGCGCCAATCCTGAAGGAATGAGATGAGTACGCGTCCGCCGCAACACCGACCGCCGCCAAGCATTTTTTGAATACAGCTCTAAATTGAAATCTAGACAAAAATAACCCGTCCTCGTGACATAGCAATGGCAACTCCGGAGACCCCACTTGTGGCTTAAAACCCTGCCTGCACGCCACCGGGCACATAGCCGAACCCGGGAGAGCGAACAACACTATCAGCTTCCCCTTTCCTAATTGGTCAGTCTTTGACCGACGCAACCATACCTCCAACCGATCTGTATATAGGCTCACGTCTCTCAGTCTCAACCCCCCAGCTTGCTTGGTACTCGGCGAAACCAACTCGCCGATTCTAAATGCCCCAAAAAACGCCAAAGAAAAAGCTAACCGAAACAACCTCATCTCGGCCGAAGAACGACAGACCGATGCTAATGATCCGCCCAAAGAGCTCAGCAGAGAAAACGACACAGGCCTTCTACGATCCGCCTCGACCCTACCTCGGCGCAAACCCTTCAAAGCCTGCCCCACTAAGAATTCCTTAGACACATCCCTAAAGCCCCGTAACTTGAAACCAAACGCCACCGCCGACATGAAACGGTTAACCTTTGCCAATGAAAACCCCGCCTCCCAGGCGTCCCCTAACCAGTACAAAAGTGCCACCAACCTGTCTCTATCCGTGTTGACATCACCCAACTCTCTTACCCACTCCTCCCACTGCCTCCAGCAAGCAGAATAAGCACTCCACGTTGAGCGCGCCAAAGACCTTTTCACCAATCGTTCTACGGGACCGAGACCAGATCCCAAAGATGTTCCGGGCAGACCAAACCGAGACGTTCCGCTCCCGGTGCCAATTGCCGAAACCGGTCCCACTGCGAGCGAGAAAGAGCATCAGCGATACAATTCCGTACCCCCGGCACGTGCACCGCCACCACCCACGCGTTCAATGACAAGCACACCAACACTAAATGTCGCAACAACTGAATTACCGGAGGAGAGGACGCCGTGATGTTGTTAATGGCCAGCACCACCCCCATGTTGTCGCAGTAAAAACGAACCTTCTTATCCCTGAGCCTGTCCCCCCAGATGGTCGCCGCAACCACGATGGGGAACAGCTCGAGCAGGGCCAGATTCCGCGTGAGTCCACTGGACACCCAGCTAGCCGGCCATTGACCCGCGCACCACGGACCCCCCCCATAAGCTCCAAAACCGCCCGCTCCAGCTGCATCCGTAAAAATATTCAAATCACTCGTATCCTGCGCTGGAGCCATCCATAGCGACCGACCGTTATACTGGCCCAAGAAGTCATCCCATACCTGCAAATCAGCCCGATGCTCCTCCTTGAGCCGTACGAAGTGATGTGCCGCACGCACTCCCGCCGTAGCCGCCGCCAACCGTCTACCGAACACCCTCCCCATTGGCATAATCCGGCAGGCGAAATTCAACTTCCCCAGCAACGACTGAATCTCCCGCAGCGTAATTTTCTTTAACTTGCAAGCCCGACGTACCTCCTGACTCAAAGCCCCCAACTTATCCATCGGAAGACGACACTCCATAGCCACCGAATCTATCTCAATTCCCAAAAAACAAATCGTCGTTACCGGGCCCTCAGTCTTTTCTGGCGCCAAAGGGATCCCAAAATCCCTCGCAACCTTCTGCAGTGCGTGAAGCAGATTACCGCAAACGGGCAAACCCCCCGGGCCGACGCACAAGAAATCGTCTAAGTAATGTATCAACGAATCGACCCCGGCTACACCCTTCGTCACCCACTCCACGAAGCTACTAAAAGCCTCGAAGTACGCGCAAGAAAGGGAACACCCCATCGGAAGGCACCGATCCACGTAAAAAGCCCCATTCCAAAAACAACCCAACAGCCGTTGGCTTTCTGGATGAACTGGCAACAACCTGAACGCCGCCTCGATGTCGGTTTTTGCGAGCAGCGCGCCTGGACCCGCAGCACGAACTAACCCCACCGCTTTATCGAATGAGGTATACACTACGGAGCACAACTCATGATCAATCCCGTCATTTACCGACAAACCCTTGGGAAACGATAAGTGCTGAATCAACCGGAATTTTTGGGGCTCGCGCTTTGGAACAATACCCAATGGGGACACGACTAAATCCTTTATTGGCGGATCAATAAAAGGCCCCGCCATGCGGCCTAACGAAACTTCTTTAAACAACTTTTTTGACACGACCTCAGCATGCAAGTAGGCCGATTTAAGGTTCCTCCGCGTAACCGGGACCTCATAAGGAGGCGGAGGAATAATAAAACCAACACTAAACCCTTCGTAAAGCAACTTCGCCGCAGCCCTATCCGGATACTCATTTAGATAGGGGGCCATCCTTTCCACCCTCACCGGTGACAACCCCTTGACCAGCCGAGGAGGACTGGTTCCCTGACCTCTTTTTTCGCATACATTTTGCCGCCCCATGGGATGCACCATTACACTCCGAACACACGTGCTTGAACTTGCACGTGGCCCCAAACTTACACTGGCCATCGTTGAATTGCCAGCAGAATCCCAACTTTGCCCCACCGCCCTGTCCGACCTGACTGGACTGGCCCCCTTGGCCAACGCTCCCGGGAAAGGGCTGCCTAACCGGAGCCGTGACCCTTAACCAGAGAGCAATATCCTTCTGGTCCCACTGAATCGCCGGCCGAACCGCTTTTCGCTGACGGAATTGCTCATCGTATCTGAGCCAAGCCTGCCCCCCGTACACCCGATGAGCCTCCCCAATGGCGTCAAAATAACAAAACAACGCCGAACAATTTTCCGGCGCCTTTTCTCCTATTACACTGGCTAAGATGGCGAACGCCTGCGACCAATTAACGAACGTCTGCGGGATAAGCCTATACCGCCGACGCTCCTCCTCGTCCTTCTTGCTCTCATCCCGCTTGCTCCTATCCAAATTGAATTTAGCAAGCGGCAGAAGAGAAAAAATCTCAACGTATTCGTCCTTCCAAATACGCTCACGCACCTCCTGCTTTAAGTGCGCCCCCAACGGACCTTCAAAGCAAACATACACCTCCCCGCGAGCACGATCATCAATACGCACCCGATCGCCGTCTTTTTGGGCCTCGGTCTGTACCGACACCGCGACCGCCTCCGTAGCCGCCATTACGGGACGCGCCTGTAACAGTCCCACTTCCCTGGGGCCTTCCCAAACTACCGCCGGGGACACCTCCGTAACTACTGGCGCCGCCGCCCTATCTAGACGCCCGACCAGCTCCCGCAAGCAACCCACCAAGTCCGCTAGACCCGCGCCGTCGCGCCCGCCCGCGCCACTACCGGCCACCGATGCGACGCTAGCAGCCCCCCTGCCGACACCCGACATAAAAATCGCTGGATACGACAAAGATGGAGTTATGCACTCACCGGGCTGCACAGGCGCTGTGTTCCCGTCAGCCGGACCATCCTGCCCTCGCCGATACACGTCTATTTCACCGTCTTCCAGCTCCTCTCTCGCCGACGACTGGCCATCCCACCGACATCTCCGAACCGGGGATGATGACGCGCTGGCAGATGGGCCGGCAACCTGCCGCCCGACCGCTGGGATCCAAACTTCCGACCGGACCTGTTGCCTCGACGTCGCTGCAGGTCTAGGCGTCCGTCTCGACGATCCTGATGAAGCCTGCCCCCTGGCCGGAGCATCACCAGGCGGGGCGGCCGTAACCAGTCTTCCCGATCTTGCATCTGATGGGGGGGGGGTGACAGGGAGCCCGGCCTGCGACTCCCTGAGAACCGCCGGACCCCGTCGCGGCCTGGGATTCCTGCCAGGACGCAGGGCCTGGGAAGGGACGGTCCTCCCAGCTGCCTGGCCTGCAGCGTCCATATTAGGGCTCCCCCTGCGACGCCGTGTCCGCGGGACCACCTCAGGGCTGAGGCGTTCTGGAGGTCGGGACCGCCGGGAGCGACGGGCAGACCCGGCCTGAGTCGCCGTCACCCCCGGCGACGCTCTCTGCCTCCTCTGAGCAGGAGCGGGTGTTGTAGACTCCCCCCCCGCCGCCATATTACTGCCAGGAAGGGGGCCGGGGGAGGGGAGCCTGTCCCCCACTGCAACAGACCTCATATGCCGTGCCTGACGTGGCGAATCGGCGTCGGGGATCATTGTAAGTGCAGCCACGGTCTCCTCCAACCAACCGGGACCGTGGTGCACAGCAGCGGCACGCAGCCGCGCAAGAATCTCAGCCTCAGACATGCAGTACAGAGCGGGGCAACGGGAGCTTACTTGTGTGAGTGTTACTTCTCCCGCTGCTTCCGGCTCACTGCCGAAAAACAGCGGGAAGCTCCGTAACGGCCCCCTAACTCCTCCCTGTCCCTCCTCCACCTCTAACTTTCCCTACGAAGTTAACCCTTTCCCTCCTAGGGCTGTCATGGAGGCTTCCCTCCTAAGCCCTGCAGGCTGCGTCCAGCCTCGTCTATCTATTCATTAATTGCATTTAATCAATGAGCTCATTATCACTCATGCATTGTCCAACAGGTGTTGAAATAATGGGATTAAAAGGGGAGATCCCTTCAGAAAGACAGAAACAATAGCAAAGACAAAAAACACTTTTGGAATCTGCTTTTAGTCAACACATAAGGAAAGGGTGCACCGGTCCTGGAAATACTGCAATACCAGGTCAATGCGTGGAGTGGACAGAGCAAGCTCTATTTCCATCTCCCTGTTCTAAAAATCCATTTAATATATGGTCCCCAGATAGGGGACGTATCAGATATTAAACTGATAAGAACAGATACTACACTTGATCTTAGCCAAAAGGCCGAGAAGCGATAACCCGAACGGGCCGCGCGTTGCCCGAGCCTGCCCGATACTGCTGTTCAGCCCTTGCAGCGATTCAGCCTACTTCTAGGCAATTCCATGGGGCCCTGCAGGCTCACACACTCACAGCTACACGGGAGGTGAATAAAGGCCGGAGAGGAAGCCAGACAGGATTTGCTTCTTTTGCTTGCACCACAATGCAGTGCTGAAAGAGGAGGAATCTACATAAAAACGCCTTCCTGGCAACGCCCAAATGCCCTGCTGCCATGCAGATAAACACTGGCAGCGGCAGCAAGTGCATGCCCACAGCCACCCCTTGTTCCTTCACACCTTGTATCAGCTGTAATCCAGTCCAGTCCAGTGCTGCCTGCTGAGCAGCACTGACCAACACTGCCTGGGCCCAGGCTTTTATCTCTGAGGCCCCATTATGATGTCAGAAAGCTGGCTCTGGAATCCTGAGGGCTCCACTATGACACGTGCAAAGTTCCGTCTGAACTTTATATAAGATGGTGAGGCTCAGTCAGTCACTCAGTGTTGCCTGAGAGGGCAACACTGCAACAGCCAGCCGCCAGGCTGTCTTTTTTTTGCACAGCTAGTTGCCTCCAGGAGGCCACAAGAGGGAGACAAGGGACTGCAAAATGGAAAATAGGCATCCACCAACTTTACAGACAACTTCTCCTTGCTCCTACAACCTCCATCCTTGCACAGTTTGTTATTCTTCTAGGTAACATAGTAACAAATCCAAATTGCTGCTCTCTTTGTAGGCAAGCAAGGCTTTGTTGCAACTGCAATTCTTACTTCTTCTTGAAATGTAGGGACGACAGTACATTCCATCACATCCATCTAGTGTACACAGGTAGGTCCATTGTGGCGGGCAGGCGAGCGGGCGGGCTGCTTTATTGGCTGTTTGCTGTTCCCCTACTCCACTCCACTATTTGACTGTTGTGCTGCATCAATCAATCAATCAATCAATCAATCAATCAATCAATCAATCAATCAATCAATCAGTGGCTGGCTCAGGTGCAGCTCTTTAACTTACCTAAAAGGGAGGGCGGAGAGAAGACAAGGAAGGTGAATGAGGTGTTCCAATGTGAAATGCCGGAAACACAGAAACACAGACGACACACAACAAGAGGTGGCAATCTATTCATTAATTGCATTTAATCAATGAGCTCATTATCACTCATGCATTGTCCAACAGGTGTTGAAATAATGGGATTAAAAGGGGAGATCCCTTCAGAAAGACAGAAACAATAGCAAAGACAAAAAACACTTTTGGAATCTGCTTTTAGTCAACACATAAGGAAAGGGTGCACCGGTCCTGGAAATACTGCAATACCAGGTCAATGCGTGGAGTGGACAGAGCAAGCTCTATTTCCATCTCCCTGTTCTAAAAATCCATTTAATATATGGTCCCCAGATAGGGGACGTATCAGATATTAAACTGATAAGAACAGATACTACACTTGATCTTAGCCAAAAGGCCGAGAAGCGATAACCCGAACGGGCCGCGCGTTGCCCGAGCCTGCCCGATACTGCTGTTCAGCCCTTGCAGCGATTCAGCCTACTTCTAGGCAATTCCATGGGGCCCTGCAGGCTCACACACTCACAGCTACACGGGAGGTGAATAAAGGCCGGAGAGGAAGCCAGACAGGATTTGCTTCTTTTGCTTGCACCACAATGCAGTGCTGAAAGAGGAGGAATCTACATAAAAACGCCTTCCTGGCAACGCCCAAATGCCCTGCTGCCATGCAGATAAACACTGGCAGTGGCAGCAAGTGCATGCCCACAGCCACCCCTTGTTCCTTCACACCTTGTATCAGCTGTAATCCAGTCCAGTCCAGTGCTGCCTGCTGAGCAGCACTGACCAACACTGCCTGGGCCCAGGCTTTTATCTCTGAGGCCCCATTATGATGTCAGAAAGCTGGCTCTGGAATCCTGAGGGCTCCACTATGACACGTGCAAAGTTCCGTCTGAACTTTATATAAGACGGTGAGGCTCAGTCAGTCACTCAGTGTTGCCTGAGAGGGCAACACTGCAACAGCCGGCCGCCAGGCTGTCTTTTTTTTGCACAGCTAGTTGCCTCCAGGAGGCCACAAGAGGGAGACAAGGGACTGCAAAATGGAAAATAGGCATCCACCAACTTTACAGACAACTTCTCCTTGCTCCTACAACCTCCATCCTTGCACAGTTTGTTATTCTTCTAGGTAACATAGTAACAAATCCAAATTGCTGCTCTCTTTGTAGGCAAGCAAGGCTTTGTTGCAACTGCAATTCTTACTTCTTCTTGAAATGTAGGGACGACAGTACATTCCATCACATCCATCTAGTGTACACAGGTAGGTCCATTGTGGCGGGCAGGCGAGCGGGCGGGCTGCTTTATTGGCTGTTTGCTGTTCCCCTACTCCACTCCACTATTTGACTGTTGTGCTGCATCAATCAATCAATCAATCAATCAATCAATCAATCAATCAGTGGCTGGCTCAGGTGCAGCTCTTTAACTTACCTAAAAGGGAGGGCGGAGAGAAGACAAGGAAGGTGAATGAGGTGTTCCAATGTGAAATGCCGGAAACACAGAAACACAGACGACACACAACAAGAGGTGGCAATCTATTCATTAATTGCATTTAATCAATGAGCTCATTATCACTCATGCATTGTCCAACAGGTGTTGAAATAATGGGATTAAAAGGGGAGATCCCTTCAGAAAGACAGAAACAATAGCAAAGACAAAAAACACTTTTGGAATCTGCTTTTAGTCAACACATAAGGAAAGGGTGCACCGGTCCTGGAAATACTGCAATACCAGGTCAATGCGTGGAGTGGACAGAGCAAGCTCTATTTCCATCTCCCTGTTCTAAAAATCCATTTAATATATGGTCCCCAGATAGGGGACGTATCAGATATTAAACTGATAAGAACAGATACTACACTTGATCTTAGCCAAAAGGCCGAGAAGCGATAACCCGAACGGGCCGCGCGTTGCCCGAGCCTGCCCGATACTGCTGTTCAGCCCTTGCAGCGATTCAGCCTACTTCTAGGCAATTCCATGGGGCCCTGCAGGCTCACACACTCACAGCTACACGGGAGGTGAATAAAGGCCGGAGAGGAAGCCAGACAGGATTTGCTTCTTTTGCTTGCACCACAATGCAGTGCTGAAAGAGGAGGAATCTACATAAAAACGCCTTCCTGGCAACGCCCAAATGCCCTGCTGCCATGCAGATAAACACTGGCAGCGGCAGCAAGTGCATGCCCACAGCCACCCCTTGTTCCTTCACACCTTGTATCAGCTGTAATCCAGTCCAGTCCAGTGCTGCCTGCTGAGCAGCACTGACCAACACTGCCTGGGCCCAGGCTTTTATCTCTGAGGCCCCATTATGATGTCAGAAAGCTGGCTCTGGAATCCTGAGGGCTCCACTATGACACGTGCAAAGTTCCGTCTGAACTTTATATAAGACGGTGAGGCTCAGTCAGTCACTCAGTGTTGCCTGAGAGGGCAACACTGCAACAGCCGGCCGCCAGGCTGTCTTTTTTTTGCACAGCTAGTTGCCTCCAGGAGGCCACAAGAGGGAGACAAGGGACTGCAAAATGGAAAATAGGCATCCACCAACTTTACAGACAACTTCTCCTTGCTCCTACAACCTCCATCCTTGCACAGTTTGTTATTCTTCTAGGTAACATAGTAACAAATCCAAATTGCTGCTCTCTTTGTAGGCAAGCAAGGCTTTGTTGCAACTGCAATTCTTACTTCTTCTTGAAATGTAGGGACGACAGTACATTCCATCACATCCATCTAGTGTACACAGGTAGGTCCATTGTGGCGGGCAGGCGAGCGGGCGGGCTGCTTTATTGGCTGTTTGCTGTTCCCCTACTCCACTCCACTATTTGACTGTTGTGCTGCATCAATCAATCAATCAATCAATCAATCAATCAATCAATCAATCAGTGGCTGGCTCAGGTGCAGCTCTTTAACTTACCTAAAAGGGAGGGCGGAGAGAAGACAAGGAAGGTGAATGAGGTGTTCCAATGTGAAATGCCGGAAACACAGAAACACAGACGACACACAACAAGAGGTGGCAATCTATTCATTAATTGCATTTAATCAATGAGCTCATTATCACTCATGCATTGTCCAACAGGTGTTGAAATAATGGGATTAAAAGGGGAGATCCCTTCAGAAAGACAGAAACAATAGCAAAGACAAAAAACACTTTTGGAATCTGCTTTTAGTCAACACATAAGGAAAGGGTGCACCGGTCCTGGAAATACTGCAATACCAGGTCAATGCGTGGAGTGGACAGAGCAAGCTCTATTTCCATCTCCCTGTTCTAAAAATCCATTTAATATATGGTCCCCAGATAGGGGACGTATCAGATATTAAACTGATAAGAACAGATACTACACTTGATCTTAGCCAAAAGGCCGAGAAGCGATAACCCGAACGGGCCGCGCGTTGCCCGAGCCTGCCCGATACTGCTGTTCAGCCCTTGCAGCGATTCAGCCTACTTCTAGGCAATTCCATGGGGCCCTGCAGGCTCACACACTCACAGCTACACGGGAGGTGAATAAAGGCCGGAGAGGAAGCCAGACAGGATTTGCTTCTTTTGCTTGCACCACAATGCAGTGCTGAAAGAGGAGGAATCTACATAAAAACGCCTTCCTGGCAACGCCCAAATGCCCTGCTGCCATGCAGATAAACACTGGCAGCGGCAGCAAGTGCATGCCCACAGCCACCCCTTGTTCCTTCACACCTTGTATCAGCTGTAATCCAGTCCAGTCCAGTGCTGCCTGCTGAGCAGCACTGACCAACACTGCCTGGGCCCAGGCTTTTATCTCTGAGGCCCCATTATGATGTCAGAAAGCTGGCTCTGGAATCCTGAGGGCTCCACTATGACACGTGCAAAGTTCCGTCTGAACTTTATATAAGACGGTGAGGCTCAGTCAGTCACTCAGTGTTGCCTGAGAGGGCAACACTGCAACAGCCGGCCGCCAGGCTGTCTTTTTTTTGCACAGCTAGTTGCCTCCAGGAGGCCACAAGAGGGAGACAAGGGACTGCAAAATGGAAAATAGGCATCCACCAACTTTACAGACAACTTCTCCTTGCTCCTACAACCTCCATCCTTGCACAGTTTGTTATTCTTCTAGGTAACATAGTAACAAATCCAAATTGCTGCTCTCTTTGTAGGCAAGCAAGGCTTTGTTGCAACTGCAATTCTTACTTCTTCTTGAAATGTAGGGACGACAGTACATTCCATCACATCCATCTAGTGTACACAGGTAGGTCCATTGTGGCGGGCAGGCGAGCGGGCGGGCTGCTTTATTGGCTGTTTGCTGTTCCCCTACTCCACTCCACTATTTGACTGTTGTGCTGCATCAATCAATCAATCAATCAATCAATCAATCAATCAATCAATCAATCAATCAGTGGCTGGCTCAGGTGCAGCTCTTTAACTTACCTAAAAGGGAGGGCGGAGAGAAGACAAGGAAGGTGAATGAGGTGTTCCAATGTGAAATGCCGGAAACACAGAAACACAGACGACACACAACAAGAGGTGGCAATCTATTCATTAATTGCATTTAATCAATGAGCTCATTATCACTCATGCATTGTCCAACAGGTGTTGAAATAATGGGATTAAAAGGGGAGATCCCTTCAGAAAGACAGAAACAATAGCAAAGACAAAAAACACTTTTGGAATCTGCTTTTAGTCAACACATAAGGAAAGGGTGCACCGGTCCTGGAAATACTGCAATACCAGGTCAATGCGTGGAGTGGACAGAGCAAGCTCTATTTCCATCTCCCTGTTCTAAAAATCCATTTAATATATGGTCCCCAGATAGGGGACGTATCAGATATTAAACTGATAAGAACAGATACTACACTTGATCTTAGCCAAAAGGCCGAGAAGCGATAACCCGAACGGGCCGCGCGTTGCCCGAGCCTGCCCGATACTGCTGTTCAGCCCTTGCAGCGATTCAGCCTACTTCTAGGCAATTCCATGGGGCCCTGCAGGCTCACACACTCACAGCTACACGGGAGGTGAATAAAGGCCGGAGAGGAAGCCAGACAGGATTTGCTTCTTTTGCTTGCACCACAATGCAGTGCTGAAAGAGGAGGAATCTACATAAAAACGCCTTCCTGGCAACGCCCAAATGCCCTGCTGCCATGCAGATAAACACTGGCAGCGGCAGCAAGTGCATGCCCACAGCCACCCCTTGTTCCTTCACACCTTGTATCAGCTGTAATCCAGTCCAGTCCAGTGCTGCCTGCTGAGCAGCACTGACCAACACTGCCTGGGCCCAGGCTTTTATCTCTGAGGCCCCATTATGATGTCAGAAAGCTGGCTCTGGAATCCTGAGGGCTCCACTATGACACGTGCAAAGTTCCGTCTGAACTTTATATAAGACGGTGAGGCTCAGTCAGTCACTCAGTGTTGCCTGAGAGGGCAACACTGCAACAGCCGGCCGCCAGGCTGTCTTTTTTTTGCACAGCTAGTTGCCTCCAGGAGGCCACAAGAGGGAGACAAGGGACTGCAAAATGGAAAATAGGCATCCACCAACTTTACAGACAACTTCTCCTTGCTCCTACAACCTCCATCCTTGCACAGTTTGTTATTCTTCTAGGTAACATAGTAACAAATCCAAATTGCTGCTCTCTTTGTAGGCAAGCAAGGCTTTGTTGCAACTGCAATTCTTACTTCTTCTTGAAATGTAGGGACGACAGTACATTCCATCACATCCATCTAGTGTACACAGGTAGGTCCATTGTGGCGGGCAGGCGAGCGGGCGGGCTGCTTTATTGGCTGTTTGCTGTTCCCCTACTCCACTCCACTATTTGACTGTTGTGCTGCATCAATCAATCAATCAATCAATCAATCAATCAATCAATCAATCAATCAATCAATCAATCAGTGGCTGGCTCAGGTGCAGCTCTTTAACTTACCTAAAAGGGAGGGCGGAGAGAAGACAAGGAAGGTGAATGAGGTGTTCCAATGTGAAATGCCGGAAACACAGAAACACAGACGACACACAACAAGAGGTGGCAATCTATTCATTAATTGCATTTAATCAATGAGCTCATTATCACTCATGCATTGTCCAACAGGTGTTGAAATAATGGGATTAAAAGGGGAGATCCCTTCAGAAAGACAGAAACAATAGCAAAGACAAAAAACACTTTTGGAATCTGCTTTTAGTCAACACATAAGGAAAGGGTGCACCGGTCCTGGAAATACTGCAATACCAGGTCAATGCGTGGAGTGGACAGAGCAAGCTCTATTTCCATCTCCCTGTTCTAAAAATCCATTTAATATATGGTCCCCAGATAGGGGACGTATCAGATATTAAACTGATAAGAACAGATACTACACTTGATCTTAGCCAAAAGGCCGAGAAGCGATAACCCGAACGGGCCGCGCGTTGCCCGAGCCTGCCCGATACTGCTGTTCAGCCCTTGCAGCGATTCAGCCTACTTCTAGGCAATTCCATGGGGCCCTGCAGGCTCACACACTCACAGCTACACGGGAGGTGAATAAAGGCCGGAGAGGAAGCCAGACAGGATTTGCTTCTTTTGCTTGCACCACAATGCAGTGCTGAAAGAGGAGGAATCTACATAAAAACGCCTTCCTGGCAACGCCCAAATGCCCTGCTGCCATGCAGATAAACACTGGCAGCGGCAGCAAGTGCATGCCCACAGCCACCCCTTGTTCCTTCACACCTTGTATCAGCTGTAATCCAGTCCAGTCCAGTGCTGCCTGCTGAGCAGCACTGACCAACACTGCCTGGGCCCAGGCTTTTATCTCTGAGGCCCCATTATGATGTCAGAAAGCTGGCTCTGGAATCCTGAGGGCTCCACTATGACACGTGCAAAGTTCCGTCTGAACTTTATATAAGACGGTGAGGCTCAGTCAGTCACTCAGTGTTGCCTGAGAGGGCAACACTGCAACAGCCGGCCGCCAGGCTGTCTTTTTTTTGCACAGCTAGTTGCCTCCAGGAGGCCACAAGAGGGAGACAAGGGACTGCAAAATGGAAAATAGGCATCCACCAACTTTACAGACAACTTCTCCTTGCTCCTACAACCTCCAGCCTTGCACAGTTTGTTATTCTTCTAGGTAACATAGTAACAAATCCAAATTGCTGCTCTCTTTGTAGGCAAGCAAGGCTTTGTTGCAACTGCAATTCTTACTTCTTCTTGAAATGTAGGGACGACAGTACATTCCATCACATCCATCTAGTGTACACAGGTAGGTCCATTGTGGCGGGCAGGCGAGCGGGCGGGCTGCTTTATTGGCTGTTTGCTGTTCCCCTACTCCACTCCACTATTTGACTGTTGTGCTGCATCAATCAATCAATCAATCAATCAATCAATCAATCAATCAATCAGTGGCTGGCTCAGGTGCAGCTCTTTAACTTACCTAAAAGGGAGGGCGGAGAGAAGACAAGGAAGGTGAATGAGGTGTTCCAATGTGAAATGCCGGAAACACAGAAACACAGACGACACACAACAAGAGGTGGCAATCTATTCATTAATTGCATTTAATCAATGAGCTCATTATCACTCATGCATTGTCCAACAGGTGTTGAAATAATGGGATTAAAAGGGGAGATCCCTTCAGAAAGACAGAAACAATAGCAAAGACAAAAAACACTTTTGGAATCTGCTTTTAGTCAACACATAAGGAAAGGGTGCACCGGTCCTGGAAATACTGCAATACCAGGTCAATGCGTGGAGTGGACAGAGCAAGCTCTATTTCCATCTCCCTGTTCTAAAAATCCATTTAATATATGGTCCCCAGATAGGGGACGTATCAGATATTAAACTGATAAGAACAGATACTACACTTGATCTTAGCCAAAAGGCCGAGAAGCGATAACCCGAACGGGCCGCGCGTTGCCCGAGCCTGCCCGATACTGCTGTTCAGCCCTTGCAGCGATTCAGCCTACTTCTAGGCAATTCCATGGGGCCCTGCAGGCTCACACACTCACAGCTACACGGGAGGTGAATAAAGGCTGGAGAGGAAGCCAGACAGGATTTGCTTCTTTTGCTTGCACCACAATGCAGTGCTGAAAGAGGAGGAATCTACATAAAAACGCCTTCCTGGCAACGCCCAAATGCCCTGCTGCCATGCAGATAAACACTGGCAGCGGCAGCAAGCGCATGCCCACAGCCACCCCTTGTTCCTTCACACCTTGTATCAGCTGTAATCCAGTCCAGTCCAGTGCTGCCTGCTGAGCAGCACTGACCAACACTGCCTGGGCCCAGGCTTTTATCTCTGAGGCCCCATTATGATGTCAGAAAGCTGGCTCTGGAATCCTGAGGGCTCCACTATGACACGTGCAAAGTTCCGTCTGAACTTTATATAAGACGGTGAGGCTCAGTCAGTCACTCAGTGTTGCCTGAGAGGGCAACACTGCAACAGCCGGCCGCCAGGCTGTCTTTTTTTTGCACAGCTAGTTGCCTCCAGGAGGCCACAAGAGGGAGACAAGGGACTGCAAAATGGAAAATAGGCATCCACCAACTTTACAGACAACTTCTCCTTGCTCCTACAACCTCCATCCTTGCACAGTTTGTTATTCTTCTATGTAACATAGTAACAAATCCAAATTGCTGCTCTCTTTGTAGGCAAGCAAGGCTTTGTTGCAACTGCAATTCTTACTTCTTCTTGAAATGTAGGGACGACAGTACATTCCATCACATCCATCTAGTGTACACAGGTAGGTCCATTGTGGCGGGCAGGCGAGCGGGCGGGCTGCTTTATTGGCTGTTTGCTGTTCCCCTACTCCACTCCACTATTTGACTGTTGTGCTGCATCAATCAATCAATCAATCAATCAATCAATCAATCAATCAATCAATCAATCAATCAGTGGCTGGCTCAGGTGCAGCTCTTTAACTTACCTAAAAGGGAGGGCGGAGAGAAGACAAGGAAGGTGAATGAGGTGTTCCAATGTGAAATGCCGGAAACACAGAAACACAGACGACACACAACAAGAGGTGGCAATCTATTCATTAATTGCATTTAATCAATGAGCTCATTATCACTCATGCATTGTCCAACAGGTGTTGAAATAATGGGATTAAAAGGGGAGATCCCTTCAGAAAGACAGAAACAATAGCAAAGACAAAAAACACTTTTGGAATCTGCTTTTAGTCAACACATAAGGAAAGGGTGCACCGGTCCTGGAAATACTGCAATACCAGGTCAATGCGTGGAGTGGACAGATCAAGCTCTATTTCCATCTCCCTGTTCTAAAAATCCATTTAATATATGGTCCCCAGATAGGGGACGTATCAGATATTAAACTGATAAGAACAGATACTACACTTGATCTTAGCCAAAAGGCCGAGAAGCGATAACCCGAACGGGCCGCGCGTTGCCCGAGCCTGCCCGATACTGCTGTTCAGCCCTTGCAGCGATTCAGCCTACTTCTAGGCAATTCCATGGGGCCCTGCAGGCTCACACACTCACAGCTACACGGGAGGTGAATAAAGGCCGGAGAGGAAGCCAGACAGGATTTGCTTCTTTTGCTTGCACCACAATGCAGTGCTGAAAGAGGAGGAATCTACATAAAAACGCCTTCCTGGCAACGCCCAAATGCCCTGCTGCCATGCAGATAAACACTGGCAGCGGCAGCAAGTGCATGCCCACAGCCACCCCTTGTTCCTTCACACCTTGTATCAGCTGTAATCCAGTCCAGTCCAGTGCTGCCTGCTGAGCAGCACTGACCAACACTGCCTGGGCCCAGGCTTTTATCTCTGAGGCCCCATTATGATGTCAGAAAGCTGGCTCTGGAATCCTGAGGGCTCCACTATGACACGTGCAAAGTTCCGTCTGAACTTTATATAAGACGGTGAGGCTCAGTCAGTCACTCAGTGTTGCCTGAGAGGGCAACACTGCAACAGCCGGCCGCCAGGCTGTCTTTTTTTTGCACAGCTAGTTGCCTCCAGGAGGCCACAAGAGGGAGACAAGGGACTAAAAAATGGAAAATAGGCATCCACCAACTTTACAGACAACTTCTCCTTGCTCCTACAACCTCCATCCTTGCACAGTTTGTTATTCTTCTAGGTAACATAGTAACAAATCCAAATTGCTGCTCTCTTTGTAGGCAAGCAAGGCTTTGTTGCAACTGCAATTCTTACTTCTTCTTGAAATGTAGGGACGACAGTACATTCCATCACATCCATCTAGTGTACACAGGTAGGTCCATTGTGGCGGGCAGGCGAGCGGGCGGGCTGCTTTATTGGCTGTTTGCTGTTCCCCTACTCCACTCCACTATTTGACTGTTGTGCTGCATCAATCAATCAATCAATCAATCAATCAATCAATCAATCAATCAATCAATCAATCAGTGGCTGGCTCAGGTGCAGCTCTTTAACTTACCTAAAAGGGAGGGCGGAGAGAAGACAAGGAAGGTGAATGAGGTGTTCCAATGTGAAATGCCGGAAACACAGAAACACAGACGACACACAACAAGAGGTGGCAA
The DNA here is from genome assembly GCF_050947455.1 of Rhinoderma darwinii. Taxonomy (NCBI): domain Eukaryota; kingdom Metazoa; phylum Chordata; class Amphibia; order Anura; family Rhinodermatidae; genus Rhinoderma; species Rhinoderma darwinii. Next base: position 36,863 of record NW_027462481.1, read on the forward strand.
TCTATTCATTAATTGCATTTAATCAATGAGCTCATTATCACTCATGCATTGTCCAACAGGTGTTGAAATAATGGGATTAAAAGGGGAGATCCCTTCAGAAAGACAGAAACAATAGCAAAGACAAAAAACACTTTTGGAATCTGCTTTTAGTCAACACATAAGGAAAGGGTGCACCGGTCCTGGAAATACTGCAATACCAGGTCAATGCGTGGAGTGGACAGATCAAGCTCTATTTCCATCTCCCTGTTCTAAAAATCCATTTAATATATGGTCCCCAGATAGGGGACGTATCAGATATTAAACTGATAAGAACAGATACTACACTTGATCTTAGCCAAAAGGCCGAGAAGCGATAACCCGAACGGGCCGCGCGTTGCCCGAGCCTGCCCGATACTGCTGTTCAGCCCTTGCAGCGATTCAGCCTACTTCTAGGCAATTCCATGGGGCCCTGCAGGCTCACACACTCACAGCTACACGGGAGGTGAATAAAGGCCGGAGAGGAAGCCAGACAGGATTTGCTTCTTTTGCTTGCACCACAATGCAGTGCTGAAAGAGGAGGAATCTACATAAAAACGCCTTCCTGGCAACGCCCAAATGCCCTGCTGCCATGCAGATAAACACTGGCAGCGGCAGCAAGTGCATGCCCACAGCCACCCCTTGTTCCTTCACACCTTGTATCAGCTGTAATCCAGTCCAGTCCAGTGCTGCCTGCTGAGCAGCACTGACCAACACTGCCTGGGCCCAGGCTTTTATCTCTGAGGCCCCATTATGATGTCAGAAAGCTGGCTCTGGAATCCTGAGGGCTCCACTATGACACGTGCAAAGTTCCGTCTGAACTTTATATAAGACGGTGAGGCTCAGTCAGTCACTCAGTGTTGCCTGAGAGGGCAACACTGCAACAGCCGGCCGCCAGGCTGTCTTTTTTTTGCACAGCTAGTTGCCTCCAGGAGGCCACAAGAGGGAGACAAGGGACTAAAAAATGGAAAATAGGCATCCACCAACTTTACAGACAACTTCTCCTTGCTCCTACAACCTCCATCCTTGCACAGTTTGTTATTCTTCTAGGTAACATAGTAACAAATCCAAATTGCTGCTCTCTTTGTAGGCAAGCAAGGCTTTGTTGCAACTGCAATTCTTACTTCTTCTTGAAATGTAGGGACGACAGTACATTCCATCACATCCATCTAGTGTACACAGGTAGGTCCATTGTGGCGGGCAGGCGAGCGGGCGGGCTGCTTTATTGGCTGTTTGCTGTTCCCCTACTCCACTCCACTATTTGACTGTTGTGCTGCATCAATCAATCAATCAATCAATCAATCAATCAATCAATCAATCAATCAATCAATCAATCAATCAATCAGTGGCTGGCTCAGGTGCAGCTCTTTAACTTACCTAAAAGGGAGGGCGGAGAGAAGACAAGGAAGGTGAATGAGGTGTTCCAATGTGAAATGCCGGAAACACAGAAACACAGACGACACACAACAAGAGGTGGCAATCTATTCATTAATTGCATTTAATCAATGAGCTCATTATCACTCATGCATTGTCCAACAGGTGTTGAAATAATGGGATTAAAAGGGGAGATCCCTTCAGAAAGACAGAAACAATAGCAAAGACAAAAAACACTTTTGGAATCTGCTTTTAGTCAACACATAAGGAAAGGGTGCACCGGTCCTGGAAATACTGCAATACCAGGTCAATGCGTGGAGTGGACAGAGCAAGCTCTATTTCCATCTCCCTGTTCTAAAAATCCATTTAATATATGGTCCCCAGATAGGGGACGTATCAGATATTAAACTGATAAGAACAGATACTACACTTGATCTTAGCCAAAAGGCCGAGAAGCGATAACCCGAACGGGCCGCGCGTTGCCCGAGCCTGCCCGATACTGCTGTTCAGCCCTTGCAGCGATTCAGCCTACTTCTAGGCAATTCCATGGGGCCCTGCAGGCTCACACACTCACAGCTACACGGGAGGTGAATAAAGGCCGGAGAGGAAGCCAGACAGGATTTGCTTCTTTTGCTTGCACCACAATGCAGTGCTGAAAGAGGAGGAATCTACATAAAAACGCCTTCCTGGCAACGCCCAAATGCCCTGCTGCCATGCAGATAAACACTGGCAGCGGCAGCAAGTGCATGCCCACAGCCACCCCTTGTTCCTTCACACCTTGTATCAGCTGTAATCCAGTCCAGTCCAGTGCTGCCTGCTGAGCAGCACTGACCAACACTGCCTGGGCCCAGGCTTTTATCTCTGAGGCCCCATTATGATGTCAGAAAGCTGGCTCTGGAATCCTGAGGGCTCCACTATGACACGTGCAAAGTTCCGTCTGAACTTTATATAAGACGGTGAGGCTCAGTCAGTCACTCAGTGTTGCCTGAGAGGGCAACACTGCAACAGCCGGCCGCCAGGCTGTCTTTTTTTTGCACAGCTAGTTGCCTCCAGGAGGCCACAAGAGGGAGACAAGGGACTGCAAAATGGAAAATAGGCATCCACCAACTTTACAGACAACTTCTCCTTGCTCCTACAACCTCCATCCTTGCACAGTTTGTTATTCTTCTAGGTAACATAGTAACAAATCCAAATTGCTGCTCTCTTTGTAGGCAAGCAAGGCTTTGTTGCAACTGCAATTCTTACTTCTTCTTGAAATGTAGGGACGACAGTACATTCCATCACATCCATCTAGTGTACACAGGTAGGTCCATTGTGGCGGGCAGGCGAGCGGGCGGGCTGCTTTATTGGCTGTTTGCTGTTCCCCTACTCCACTCCACTATTTGACTGTTGTGCTGCATCAATCAATCAATCAATCAATCAATCAATCAATCAATCAATCAATCAGTGGCTGGCTCAGGTGCAGCTCTTTAACTTACCTAAAAGGGAGGGCGGAGAGAAGACAAGGAAGGTGAATGAGGTGTTCCAATGTGAAATGCCGGAAACACAGAAACACAGACGACACACAACAAGAGGTGGCAATCTATTCATTAATTGCATTTAATCAATGAGCTCATTATCACTCATGCATTGTCCAACAGGTGTTGAAATAATGGGATTAAAAGGGGAGATCCCTTCAGAAAGACAGAAACAATAGCAAAGACAAAAAACACTTTTGGAATCTGCTTTTAGTCAACACATAAGGAAAGGGTGCACCGGTCCTGGAAATACTGCAATACCAGGTCAATGCGTGGAGTGGACAGAGCAAGCTCTATTTCCATCTCCCTGTTCTAAAAATCCATTTAATATATGGTCCCCAGATAGGGGACGTATCAGATATTAAACTGATAAGAACAGATACTACACTTGATCTTAGCCAAAAGGCCGAGAAGCGATAACCCGAACGGGCCGCGCGTTGCCCGAGCCTGCCCGATACTGCTGTTCAGCCCTTGCAGCGATTCAGCCTACTTCTAGGCAATTCCATGGGGCCCTGCAGGCTCACACACTCACAGCTACACGGGAGGTGAATAAAGGCCGGAGAGGAAGCCAGACAGGATTTGCTTCTTTTGCTTGCACCACAATGCAGTGCTGAAAGAGGAGGAATCTACATAAAAACGCCTTCCTGGCAACGCCCAAATGCCCTGCTGCCATGCAGATAAACACTGGCAGCGGCAGCAAGTGCATGCCCACAGCCACCCCTTGTTCCTTCACACCTTGTATCAGCTGTAATCCAGTCCAGTCCAGTGCTGCCTGCTGAGCAGCACTGACCAACACTGCCTGGGCCCAGGCTTTTATCTCTGAGGCCCCATTATGATGTCAGAAAGCTGGCTCTGGAATCCTGAGGGCTCCACTATGACACGTGCAAAGTTCCGTCTGAACTTTATATAAGACGGTGAGGCTCAGTCAGTCACTCAGTGTTGCCTGAGAGGGCAACACTGCAACAGCCGGCCGCCAGGCTGTCTTTTTTTTGCACAGCTAGTTGCCTCCAGGAGGCCACAAGAGGGAGACAAGGGACTGCAAAATGGAAAATAGGCATCCACCAACTTTACAGACAACTTCTCCTTGCTCCTACAACCTCCATCCTTGCACAGTTTGTTATTCTTCTAGGTAACATAGTAACAAATCCAAATTGCTGCTCTCTTTGTAGGCAATCAAGGCTTTGTTGCAACTGCAATTCTTACTTCTTCTTGAAATGTAGGGACGACAGTACATTCCATCACATCCATCTAGTGTACACAGGTAGGTCCATTGTGGCGGGCAGGCGAGCGGGCGGGCTGCTTTATTGGCTGTTTGCTGTTCCCCTACTCCACTCCACTATTTGACTGTTGTGCTGCATCAATCAATCAATCAATCAATCAATCAATCAATCAATCAATCAATCAATCAGTGGCTGGCTCAGGTGCAGCTCTTTAACTTACCTAAAAGGGAGGGCGGAGAGAAGACAAGGAAGGTGAATGAGGTGTTCCAATGTGAAATGCCGGAAACACAGAAACACAGACGACACACAACAAGAGGTGGCAATCTATTCATTAATTGCATTTAATCAATGAGCTCATTATCACTCATGCATTGTCCAACAGGTGTTGAAATAATGGGATTAAAAGGGGAGATCCCTTCAGAAAGACAGAAACAATAGCAAAGACAAAAAACACTTTTGGAATCTGCTTTTAGTCAACACATAAGGAAAGGGTGCACCGGTCCTGGAAATACTGCAATACCAGGTCAATGCGTGGAGTGGACAGAGCAAGCTCTATTTCCATCTCCCTGTTCTAAAAATCCATTTAATATATGGTCCCCAGATAGGGGACGTATCAGATATTAAACTGATAAGAACAGATACTACACTTGATCTTAGCCAAAAGGCCGAGAAGCGATAACCCGAACGGGCCGCGCGTTGCCCGAGCCTGCCCGATACTGCTGTTCAGCCCTTGCAGCGATTCAGCCTACTTCTAGGCAATTCCATGGGGCCCTGCAGGCTCACACACTCACAGCTACACGGGAGGTGAATAAAGGCCGGAGAGGAAGCCAGACAGGATTTGCTTCTTTTGCTTGCACCACAATGCAGTGCTGAAAGAGGAGGAATCTACATAAAAACGCCTTCCTGGCAACGCCCAAATGCCCTGCTGCCATGCAGATAAACACTGGCAGCGGCAGCAAGTGCATGCCCACAGCCACCCCTTGTTCCTTCACACCTTGTATCAGCTGTAATCCAGTCCAGTCCAGTGCTGCCTGCTGAGCAGCACTGACCAACACTGCCTGGGCCCAGGCTTTTATCTCTGAGGCCCCATTATGATGTCAGAAAGCTGGCTCTGGAATCCTGAGGGCTCCACTATGACACGTGCAAAGTTCCGTCTGAACTTTATATAAGACGGTGAGGCTCAGTCAGTCACTCAGTGTTGCCTGAGAGGGCAACACTGCAACAGCCGGCCGCCAGGCTGTCTTTTTTTTGCACAGCTAGTTGCCTCCAGGAGGCCGCAAGAGGGAGACAAGGGACTGCAAAATGGAAAATAGGCATCCACCAACTTTACAGACAACTTCTCCTTGCTCCTACAACCTCCATCCTTGCACAGTTTGTTATTCTTCTAGGTAACATAGTAACAAATCCAAATTGCTGCTCTCTTTGTAGGCAAGCAAGGCTTTGTTGCAACTGCAATTCTTACTTCTTCTTGAAATGTAGGGACGACAGTACATTCCATCACATCCATCTAGTGTACACAGGTAGGTCCATTGTGGCGGGCAGGCGAGCGGGCGGGCTGCTTTATTGGCTGTTTGCTGTTCCCCTACTCCACTCCACTATTTGACTGTTGTGCTGCATCAATCAATCAATCAATCAATCAATCAATCAATCAATCAATCAATCAATCAATCAGTGGCTGGCTCAGGTGCAGCTCTTTAACTTACCTAAAAGGGAGGGCGGAGAGAAGACAAGGAAGGTGAATGAGGTGTTCCAATGTGAAATGCCGGAAACACAGAAACACAGACGACACACAACAAGAGGTGGCAATCTATTCATTAATTGCATTTAATCAATGAGCTCATTATCACTCATGCATTGTCCAACAGGTGTTGAAATAATGGGATTAAAAGGGGAGATCCCTTCAGAAAGACAGAAACAATAGCAAAGACAAAAAACACTTTTGGAATCTGCTTTTAGTCAACACATAAGGAAAGGGTGCACCGGTCCTGGAAATACTGCAATACCAGGTCAATGCGTGGAGTGGACAGAGCAAGCTCTATTTCCATCTCCCTGTTCTAAAAATCCATTTAATATATGGTCCCCAGATAGGGGACGTATCAGATATTAAACTGATAAGAACAGATACTACACTTGATCTTAGCCAAAAGGCCGAGAAGTGATAACCCGAACGGGCCGCGCGTTGCCCGAGCCTGCCCGATACTGCTGTTCAGCCCTTGCAGCGATTCAGCCTACTTCTAGGCAATTCCATGGGGCCCTGCAGGCTCACACACTCACAGCTACACGGGAGGTGAATAAAGGCCGGAGAGGAAGCCAGACAGGATTTGCTTCTTTTGCTTGCACCACAATGCAGTGCTGAAAGAGGAGGAATCTACATAAAAACGCCTTCCTGGCAACGCCCAAATGCCCTGCTGCCATGCAGATAAACACTGGCAGCGGCAGCAAGTGCATGCCCACAGCCACCCCTTGTTCCTTCACACCTTGTATCAGCTGTAATCCAGTCCAGTCCAGTGCTGCCTGCTGAGCAGCACTGACCAACACTGCCTGGGCCCAGGCTTTTATCTCTGAGGCCCCATTATGATGTCAGAAAGCTGGCTCTGGAATCCTGAGGGCTCCACTATGACACGTGCAAAGTTCCGTCTGAACTTTATATAAGACGGTGAGGCTCAGTCAGTCACTCAGTGTTGCCTGAGAGGGCAACACTGCAACAGCCGGCCGCCAGGCTTTCTTTTTTTTGCACAGCTAGTTGCCTCCAGGAGGCCACAAGAGGGAGACAAGGGACTGCAAAATGGAAAATAGGCATCCACCAACTTTACAGACAACTTCTCCTTGCTCCTACAACCTCCATCCTTGCACAGTTTGTTATTCTTCTAGGTAACATAGTAACAAATCCAAATTGCTGCTCTCTTTGTAGGCAAGCAAGGCTTTGTTGCAACTGCAATTCTTACTTCTTCTTGAAATGTAGGGACGACAGTACATTCCATCACATCCATCTAGTGTACACAGGTAGGTCCATTGTGGCGGGCAGGCGAGCGGGCGGGCTGCTTTATTGGCTGTTTGCTGTTCCCCTACTCCACTCCACTATTTGACTGTTGTGCTGCATCAATCAATCAATCAATCAATCAATCAATCAATCAATCAATCAATCAATCAATCAGTGGCTGGCTCAGGTGCAGCTCTTTAACTTACCTAAAAGGGAGGGCGGAGAGAAGACAAGGAAGGTGAATGAGGTGTTCCAATGTGAAATGCCGGAAACACAGAAACACAGACGACACACAACAAGAGGTGGCAATCTATTCATTAATTGCATTTAATCAATGAGCTCATTATCACTCATGCATTGTCCAACAGGTGTTGAAATAATGGGATTAAAAGGGGAGATCCCTTCAGAAAGACAGAAACAATAGCAAAGACAAAAAACACTTTTGGAATCTGCTTTTAGTCAACACATAAGGAAAGGGTGCACCGGTCCTGGAAATACTGCAATACCAGGTCAATGCGTGGAGTGGACAGAGCAAGCTCTATTTCCATCTCCCTGTTCTAAAAATCCATTTAATATATGGTCCCCAGATAGGGGACGTATCAGATATTAAACTGATAAGAACAGATACTACACTTGATCTTAGCCAAAAGGCCGAGAAGCGATAACCCGAACGGGCCGCGCGTTGCCCGAGCCTGCCCGATACTGCTGTTCAGCCCTTGCAGCGATTCAGCCTACTTCTAGGCAATTCCATGGGGCCCTGCAGGCTCACACACTCACAGCTACACGGGAGGTGAATAAAGGCCGGAGAGGAAGCCAGACAGGATTTGCTTCTTTTGCTTGCACCACAATGCAGTGCTGAAAGAGGAGGAATCTACATAAAAACGCCTTCCTGGCAACGCCCAAATGCCCTGCTGCCATGCAGATAAACACTGGCAGCGGCAGCAAGTGCATGCCCACAGCCACCCCTTGTTCCTTCACACCTTGTATCAGCTGTAATCCAGTCCAGTCCAGTGCTGCCTGCTGAGCAGCACTGACCAACACTGCCTGGGCCCAGGCTTTTATCTCTGAGGCCCCATTATGATGTCAGAAAGCTGGCTCTGGAATCCTGAGGGCTCCACTATGACACGTGCAAAGTTCCGTCTGAACTTTATATAAGACGGTGAGGCTCAGTCAGTCACTCAGTGTTGCCTGAGAGGGCAACACTGCAACAGCCGGCCGCCAGGCTGTCTTTTTTTTGCACAGCTAGTTGCCTCCAGGAGGCCACAAGAGGGAGACAAGGGACTGCAAAATGGAAAATAGGCATCCACCAACTTTACAGACAACTTCTCCTTGCTCCTACAACCTCCATCCTTGCACAGTTTGTTATTCTTCTAGGTAACATAGTAACAAATCCAAATTGCTGCTCTCTTTGTAGGCAAGCAAGGCTTTGTTGCAACTGCAATTCTTACTTCTTCTTGAAATGTAGGGACGACAGTACATTCCATCACATCCATCTAGTGTACACAGGTAGGTCCATTGTGGCGGGCAGGCGAGCGGGCGGGCTGCTTTATTGGCTGTTTGCTGTTCCCCTACTCCACTCCACTATTTGACTGTTGTGCTGCATCAATCAATCAATCAATCAATCAATCAATCAATCAATCAATCAATCAATCAATCAATCAATCAATCAGTGGCTGGCTCAGGTGCAGCTCTTTAACTTACCTAAAAGGGAGGGCGGAGAGAAGACAAGGAAGGTGAATGAGGTGTTCCAATGTGAAATGCCGGAAACACAGAAACACAGACGACACACAACAAGAGGTGGCAATCTATTCATTAATTGCATTTAATCAATGAGCTCATTATCACTCATGCATTGTCCAACAGGTGTTGAAATAATGGGATTAAAAGGGGAGATCCCTTCAGAAAGACAGAAACAATAGCAAAGACAAAAAACACTTTTGGAATCTGCTTTTAGTCAACACATAAGGAAAGGGTGCACCGGTCCTGGAAATACTGCAATACCAGGTCAATGCGTGGAGTGGACAGAGCAAGCTCTATTTCCATCTCCCTGTTCTAAAAATCCATTTAATATATGGTCCCCAGATAGGGGACGTATCAGATATTAAACTGATAAGAACAGATACTACACTTGATCTTAGCCAAAAGGCCGAGAAGCGATAACCCGAACGGGCCGCGCGTTGCCCGAGCCTGCCCGATACTGCTGTTCAGCCCTTGCAGCGATTCAGCCTACTTCTAGGCAATTCCATGGGGCCCTGCAGGCTCACACACTCACAGCTACACGGGAGGTGAATAAAGGCCGGAGAGGAAGCCAGACAGGATTTGCTTCTTTTGCTTGCACCACAATGCAGTGCTGAAAGAGGAGGAATCTACATAAAAACGCCTTCCTGGCAACGCCCAAATGCCCTGCTGCCATGCAGATAAACACTGGCAGCGGCAGCAAGTGCATGCCCACAGCCACCCCTTGTTCCTTCACACCTTGTATCAGCTGTAATCCAGTCCAGTCCAGTGCTGCCTGCTGAGCAGCACTGACCAACACTGCCTGGGCCCAGGCTTTTATCTCTGAGGCCCCATTATGATGTCAGAAAGCTGGCTCTGGAATCCTGAGGGCTCCACTATGACACGTGCAAAGTTCCGTCTGAACTTTATATAAGACGGTGAGGCTCAGTCAGTCACTCAGTGTTGCCTGAGAGGGCAACACTGCAACAGCCGGCCGCCAGGCTGTCTTTTTTTTGCACAGCTAGTTGCCTCCAGGAGGCCACAAGAGGGAGACAAGGGACTGCAAAATGGAAAATAGGCATCCACCAACTTTACAGACAACTTCTCCTTGCTCCTACAACCTCCATCCTTGCACAGTTTGTTATTCTTCTAGGTAACATAGTAACAAATCCAAATTGCTGCTCTCTTTGTAGGCAAGCAAGGCTTTGTTGCAACTGCAATTCTTACTTCTTCTTGAAATGTAGGGACGACAGTACATTCCATCACATCCATCTAGTGTACACAGGTAGGTCCATTGTGGCGGGCAGGCGAGCGGGCGGGCTGCTTTATTGGCTGTTTGCTGTTCCCCTACTCCACTCCACTATTTGACTGTTGTGCTGCATCAATCAATCAATCAATCAATCAATCAATCAATCAATCAATCAGTGGCTGGCTCAGGTGCAGCTCTTTAACTTACCTAAAAGGGAGGGCGGAGAGAAGACAAGGAAGGTGAATGAGGTGTTCCAATGTGAAATGCCGGAAACACAGAAACACAGACGACACACAACAAGAGGTGGCAATCTATTCATTAATTGCATTTAATCAATGAGCTCATTATCACTCATGCATTGTCCAACAGGTGTTGAAATAATGGGATTAAAAGGGGAGATCCCTTCAGAAAGACAGAAACAATAGCAAAGACAAAAAACACTTTTGGAATCTGCTTTTAGTCAACACATAAGGAAAGGGTGCACCGGTCCTGGAAATACTGCAATACCAGGTCAATGCGTGGAGTGGACAGAGCAAGCTCTATTTCCATCTCCCTGTTCTAAAAATCCATTTAATATATGGTCCCCAGATAGGGGACGTATCAGATATTAAACTGATAAGAACAGATACTACACTTGATCTTAGCCAAAAGGCCGAGAAGCGATAACCCGAACGGGCCGCGCGTTGCCCGAGCCTGCCCGATACTGCTGTTCAGCCCTTGCAGCGATTCAGCCTACTTCTAGGCAATTCCATGGGGCCCTGCAGGCTCACACACTCACAGCTACACGGGAGGTGAATAAAGGCCGGAGAGGAAGCCAGACAGGATTTGCTTCTTTTGCTTGCACCACAATGCAGTGCTGAAAGAGGAGGAATCTACATAAAAACGCCTTCCTGGCAACGCCCAAATGCCCTGCTGCCATGCAGATAAACACTGGCAGCGGCAGCAAGTGCATGCCCACAGCCACCCCTTGTTCCTTCACACCTTGTATCAGCTGTAATCCAGTCCAGTCCAGTGCTGCCTGCTGAGCAGCACTGACCAACACTGCCTGGGCCCAGGCTTTTATCTCTGAGGCCCCATTATGATGTCAGAAAGCTGGCTCTGGAATCCTGAGGGCTCCACTATGACACGTGCAAAGTTCCGTCTGAACTTTATATAAGACGGTGAGGCTCAGTCAGTCACTCAGTGTTGCCTGCCTGAGAGGGCAACACTGCAACAGCCGGCCGCCAGGCTGTCTTTTTTTTGCACAGCTAGTTGCCTCCAGGAGGCCACAAGAGGGAGACAAGGGACTGCAAAATGGAAAATAGGCATCCACCAACTTTACAGACAACTTCTCCTTGCTCCTACAACCTCCATCCTTGCACAGTTTGTTATTCTTCTAGGTAACATAGTAACAAATCCAAATTGCTGCTCTCTTTGTAGGCAAGCAAGGCTTTGTTGCAACTGCAATTCTTACTTCTTCTTGAAATGTAGGGACGACAGTACATTCCATCACATCCATCTAGTGTACACAGGTAGGTCCATTGTGGCGGGCAGGCGAGCGGGCGGGCTGCTTTATTGGCTGTTTGCTGTTCCCCTACTCCACTCCACTATTTGACTGTTGTGCTGCATCAATCAATCAATCAATCAATCAATCAATCAATCAATCAATCAATCAATCAGTGGCTGGCTCAGGTGCAGCTCTTTAACTTACCTAAAAGGGAGGGCGGAGAGAAGACAAGGAAGGTGAATGAGGTGTTCCAATGTGAAATGCCGGAAACACAGAAACACAGACGACACACAACAAGAGGTGGCAATCTATTCATTAATTGCATTTAATCAATGAGCTCATTATCACTCATGCATTGTCCAACAGGTGTTGAAATAATGGGATTAAAAGGGGAGATCCCTTCAGAAAGACAGAAACAATAGCAAAGACGAAAAACACTTTTGGAATCTGCTTTTAGTCAACACATAAGGAAAGGGTGCACCGGTCCTGGAAATACTGCAATACCAGGTCAATGCGTGGAGTGGACAGAGCAAGCTCTATTTCCATCTCCCTGTTCTAAAAATCCATTTAATATATGGTCCCCAGATAGGGGACGTATCAGATATTAAACTGATAAGAACAGATACTACACTTGATCTTAGCCAAAAGGCCGAGAAGCGATAACCCGAACGGGCCGCGCGTTGCCCGAGCCTGCCCGATACTGCTGTTCAGCCCTTGCAGCGATTCAGCCTACTTCTAGGCAATTCCATGGGGCCCTGCAGGCTCACACACTCACAGCTACACGGGAGGTGAATAAAGGCCGGAGAGGAAGCCAGACAGGATTTGCTTCTTTTGCTTGCACCACAATGCAGTGCTGAAAGAGGAGGAATCTACATAAAAACGCCTTCCTGGCAACGCCCAAATGCCCTGCTGCCATGCAGATAAACACTGGCAGCGGCAGCAAGTGCATGCCCACAGCCACCCCTTGTTCCTTCACACCTTGTATCAGCTGTAATCCAGTCCAGTCCAGTGCTGCCTGCTGAGCAGCACTGACCAACACTGCCTGGGCCCAGGCTTTTATCTCTGAGGCCCCATTATGATGTCAGAAAGCTGGCTCTGGAATCCTGAGGGCTCCACTATGACACGTGCAAAGTTCCGTCTGAACTTTATATAAGACGGTGAGGCTCAGTCAGTCACTCAGTGTTGCCTGAGAGGGCAACACTGCAACAGCCGGCCGCCAGGCTGTCTTTTTTTTGCACAGCTAGTTGCCTCCAGGAGGCCACAAGAGGGAGACAAGGGACTGCAAAATGGAAAATAGGCATCCACCAACTTTACAGACAACTTCTCCTTGCTCCTACAACCTCCATCCTTGCACAGTTTGTTATTCTTCTAGGTAACATAGTAACAAATCCAAATTGCTGCTCTCTTTGTAGGCAAGCAAGGCTTTGTTGCAACTGCAATTCTTACTTCTTCTTGAAATGTAGGGACGACAGTACATTCCATCACATCCATCTAGTGTACACAGGTAGGTCCATTGTGGCGGGCAGGCGAGCGGGCGGGCTGCTTTATTGGCTGTTTGCTGTTCCCCTACTCCACTCCACTATTTGACTGTTGTGCTGCATCAATCAATCAATCAATCAATCAATCAATCAATCAATCAATCAATCAGTGGCTGGCTCAGGTGCAGCTCTTTAACTTACCTAAAAGGGAGGGCGGAGAGAAGACAAGGAAGGTGAATGAGGTGTTCCAATGTGAAATGCCGGAAACACAGAAACACAGACGACACACAACAAGAGGTGGCAATCTATTCATTAATTGCATTTAATCAATGAGCTCATTATCACTCATGCATTGTCCAACAGGTGTTGAAATAATGGGATTAAAAGGGGAGATCCCTTCAGAAAGACAGAAACAATAGCAAAGACAAAAAACACTTTTGGAATCTGCTTTTAGTCAACACATAAGGAAAGGGTGCACCGGTCCTGGAAATACTGCAATACCAGGTCAATGCGTGGAGTGGACAGAGCAAGCTCTATTTCCATCTCCCTGTTCTAAAAATCCATTTAATATATGGTCCCCAGATAGGGGACGTATCAGATATTAAACTGATAAGAACAGATACTACACTTGATCTTAGCCAAAAGGCCGAGAAGCGATAACCCGAACGGGCCGCGCGTTGCCCGAGCCTGCCCGATACTGCTGTTCAGCCCTTGCAGCGATTCAGCCTACTTCTAGGCAATTCCATGGGGCCCTGCAGGCTCACACACTCACAGCTACACGGGAGGTGAATAAAGGCCGGAGAGGAAGCCAGACAGGATTTGCTTCTTTTGCTTGCACCACAATGCAGTGCTGAAAGAGGAGGAATCTACATAAAAACGCCTTCCTGGCAACGCCCAAATGCCCTGCTGCCATGCAGATAAACACTGGCAGCGGCAGCAAGTGCATGCCCACAGCCACCCCTTGTTCCTTCACACCTTGTATCAGCTGTAATCCAGTCCAGTCCAGTGCTGCCTGCTGAGCAGCACTGACCAACACTGCCTGGGCCCAGGCTTTTATCTCTGAGGCCCCATTATGATGTCAGAAAGCTGGCTCTGGAATCCTGAGGGCTCCACTATGACACGTGCAAAGTTCCGTCTGAACTTTATATAAGACGGTGAGGCTCAGTCAGTCACTCAGTGTTGCCTGAGAGGGCAACACTGCAACAGCCGGCCGCCAGGCTGTCTTTTTTTTGCACAGCTAGTTGCCTCCAGGAGGCCACAAGAGGGAGACAAGGGACTGCAAAATGGAAAATAGGCATCCACCAACTTTACAGACAACTTCTCCTTGCTCCTACAACCTCCATCCTTGCACAGTTTGTTATTCTTCTAGGTAACATAGTAACAAATCCAAATTGCTGCTCTCTTTGTAGGCAAGCAAGGCTTTGTTGCAACTGCAATTCTTACTTCTTCTTGAAATGTAGGGACGACAGTACATTCCATCACATCCATCTAGTGTACACAGGTAGGTCCATTGTGGCGGGCAGGCGAGCGGGCGGGCTGCTTTATTGGCTGTTTGCTGTTCCCCTACTCCACTCCACTATTTGACTGTTGTGCTGCATCAATCAATCAATCAATCAATCAATCAATCAATCAATCAATCAGTGGCTGGCTCAGGTGCAGCTCTTTAACTTACCTAAAAGGGAGGGCGGAGAGAAGACAAGGAAGGTGAATGAGGTGTTCCAATGTGAAATGCCGGAAACACAGAAACACAGACGACACACAACAAGAGGTGGCAATCTATTCATTAATTGCATTTAATCAATGAGCTCATTATCACTCATGCATTGTCCAACAGGTGTTGAAATAATGGGATTAAAAGGGGAGATCCCTTCAGAAAGACAGAAACAATAGCAAAGACAAAAAACACTTTTGGAATCTGCTTTTAGTCAACACATAAGGAAAGGGTGCACCGGTCCTGGAAATACTGCAATACCAGGTCAATGCGTGGAGTGGACAGAGCAAGCTCTATTTCCATCTCCCTGTTCTAAAAATCCATTTAATATATGGTCCCCAGATAGGGGACGTATCAGATATTAAACTGATAAGAACAGATACTACACTTGATCTTAGCCAAAAGGCCGAGAAGCGATAACCCGAACGGGCCGCGCGTTGCCCGAGCCTGCCCGATACTGCTGTTCAGCCCTTGCAGCGATTCAGCCTACTTCTAGGCAATTCCATGGGGCCCTGCAGGCTCACACACTCACAGCTACACGGGAGGTGAATAAAGGCCGGAGAGGAAGCCAGACAGGATTTGCTTCTTTTGCTTGCACCACAATGCAGTGCTGAAAGAGGAGGAATCTACATAAAAACGCCTTCCTGGCAACGCCCAAATGCCCTGCTGCCATGCAGATAAACACTGGCAGCGGCAGCAAGTGCATGCCCACAGCCACCCCTTGTTCCTTCACACCTTGTATCAGCTGTAATCCAGTCCAGTCCAGTGCTGCCTGCTGAGCAGCACTGACCAACACTGCCTGGGCCCAGGCTTTTATCTCTGAGGCCCCATTATGATGTCAGAAAGCTGGCTCTGGAATCCTGAGGGCTCCACTATGACACGTGCAAAGTTCCGTCTGAACTTTATATAAGACGGTGAGGCTCAGTCAGTCACTCAGTGTTGCCTGAGAGGGCAACACTGCAACAGCCGGCCGCCAGGCTGTCTTTTTTTTGCACAGCTAGTTGCCTCCAGGAGGCCACAAGAGGGAGACAAGGGACTGCAAAATGGAAAATAGGCATCCACCAACTTTACAGACAACTTCTCCTTGCTCCTACAACCTCCATCCTTGCACAGTTTGTTATTCTTCTAGGTAACATAGTAACAAATCCAAATTGCTGCTCTCTTTGTAGGCAAGCAAGGCTTTGTTGCAACTGCAATTCTTACTTCTTCTTGAAATGTAGGGACGACAGTACATTCCATCACATCCATCTAGTGTACACAGGTAGGTCCATTGTGGCGGGCAGGCGAGCGGGCGGGCTGCTTTATTGGCTGTTTGCTGTTCCCCTACTCCACTCCACTATTTGACTGTTGTGCTGCATCAATCAATCAATCAATCAATCAATCAATCAATCAATCAATCAGTGGCTGGCTCAGGTGCAGCTCTTTAACTTACCTAAAAGGGAGGGCGGAGAGAAGACAAGGAAGGTGAATGAGCTGTTCCAATGTGAAATGCCGGAAACACAGAAACACAGACGACACACAACAAGAGGTGGCAATCTATTCATTAATTGCATTTAATCAATGAGCTCATTATCACTCATGCATTGTCCAACAGGTGTTGAAATAATGGGATTAAAAGGGGAGATCCCTTCAGAAAGACAGAAACAATAGCAAAGACAAAAAACACTTTTGGAATCTGCTTTTAGTCAACACATAAGGAAAGGGTGCACCGGTCCTGGAAATACTGCAATACCAGGTCAATGCGTGGAGTGGACAGAGCAAGCTCTATTTCCATCTCCCTGTTCTAAAAATCCATTTAATATATGGTCCCCAGATAGGGGACGTATCAGATATTAAACTGATAAGAACAGATACTACACTTGATCTTAGCCAAAAGGCCGAGAAGCGATAACCCGAACGGGCCGCGCGTTGCCCGAGCCTGCCCGATACTGCTGTTCAGCCCTTGCAGCGATTCAGCCTACTTCTAGGCAATTCCATGGGGCCCTGCAGGCTCACACACTCACAGCTACACGGGAGGTGAATAAAGGCCGGAGAGGAAGCCAGACAGGATTTGCTTCTTTTGCTTGCACCACAATGCAGTGCTGAAAGAGGAGGAATCTACATAAAAACGCCTTCCTGGCAACGCCCAAATGCCCTGCTGCCATGCAGATAAACACTGGCAGCGGCAGCAAGTGCATGCCCACAGCCACCCCTTGTTCCTTCACACCTTGTATCAGCTGTAATCCAGTCCAGTCCAGTGCTGCCTGCTGAGCAGCACTGACCAACACTGCCTGGGCCCAGGCTTTTATCTCTGAGGCCCCATTATGATGTCAGAAAGCTGGCTCTGGAATCCTGAGGGCTCCACTATGACACGTGCAAAGTTCCGTCTGAACTTTATATAAGACGGTGAGGCTCAGTCAGTCACTCAGTGTTGCCTGAGAGGGCAACACTGCAACAGCCGGCCGCCAGGCTGTCTTTTTTTTGCACAGCTAGTTGCCTCCAGGAGGCCACAAGAGGGAGACAAGGGACTGCAAAATGGAAAATAGGCATCCACCAACTTTACAGACAACTTCTCCTTGCTCCTACAACCTCCATCCTTGCACAGTTTGTTATTCTTCTAGGTAACATAGTAACAAATCCAAATTGCTGCTCTCTTTGTAGGCAAGCAAGGCTTTGTTGCAACTGCAATTCTTACTTCTTCTTGAAATGTAGGGACGACAGTACATTCCATCACATCCATCTAGTGTACACAGGTAGGTCCATTGTGGCGGGCAGGCGAGCGGGCGGGCTGCTTTATTGGCTGTTTGCTGTTCCCCTACTCCACTCCACTATTTGACTGTTGTGCTGCATCAATCAATCAATCAATCAATCAATCAATCAATCAATCAATCAATCAATCAATCAGTGGCTGGCTCAGGTGCAGCTCTTTAACTTACCTAAAAGGGAGGGCGGAGAGAAGACAAGGAAGGTGAATGAGGTGTTCCAATGTGAAATGCCGGAAACACAGAAACACAGACGACACACAACAAGAGGTGGCAATCTATTCATTAATTGCATTTAATCAATGAGCTCATTATCACTCATGCATTGTCCAACAGGTGTTGAAATAATGGGATTAAAAGGGGAGATCCCTTCAGAAAGACAGAAACAATAGCAAAGACAAAAAACACTTTTGGAATCTGCTTTTAGTCAACACATAAGGAAAGGGTGCACCGGTCCTGGAAATACTGCAATACCAGGTCAATGCGTGGAGTGGACAGAGCAAGCTCTATTTCCATCTCCCTGTTCTAAAAATCCATTTAATATATGGTCCCCAGATAGGGGACGTATCAGATATTAAACTGATAAGAACAGATACTACACTTGATCTTAGCCAAAAGGCCGAGAAGCGATAACCCGAACGGGCCGCGCGTTGCCCGAGCCTGCCCGATACTGCTGTTCAGCCCTTGCAGCGATTCAGCCTACTTCTAGGCAATTCCATGGGGCCCTGCAGGCTCACACACTCACAGCTACACGGGAGGTGAATAAAGGCCGGAGAGGAAGCCAGACAGGATTTGCTTCTTTTGCTTGCACCACAATGCAGTGCTGAAAGAGGAGGAATCTACATAAAAACGCCTTCCTGGCAACGCCCAAATGCCCTGCTGCCATGCAGATAAACACTGGCAGCGGCAGCAAGTGCATGCCCACAGCCACCCCTTGTTCCTTCACACCTTGTATCAGCTGTAATCCAGTCCAGTCCAGTGCTGCCTGCTGAGCAGCACTGACCAACACTGCCTGGGCCCAGGCTTTTATCTCTGAGGCCCCATTATGATGTCAGAAAGCTGGCTCTGGAATCCTGAGGGCTCCACTATGACACGTGCAAAGTTCCGTCTGAACTTTATATAAGACGGTGAGGCTCAGTCAGTCACTCAGTGTTGCCTGAGAGGGCAACACTGCAACAGCCGGCCGCCAGGCTGTCTTTTTTTTGCACAGCTAGTTGCCTCCAGGAGGCCACAAGAGGGAGACAAGGGACTGCAAAATGGAAAATAGGCATCCACCAACTTTACAGACAACTTCTCCTTGCTCCTACAACCTCCATCCTTGCACAGTTTGTTATTCTTCTAGGTAACATAGTAACAAATCCAAATTGCTGCTCTCTTTGTAGGCAAGCAAGGCTTTGTTGCAACTGCAATTCTTACTTCTTCTTGAAATGTAGGGACGACAGTACATTCCATCACATCCATCTAGTGTACACAGGTAGGTCCATTGTGGCGGGCAGGCGAGCGGGCGGGCTGCTTTATTGGCTGTTTGCTGTTCCCCTACTCCACTCCACTATTTGACTGTTGTGCTGCATCAATCAATCAATCAATCAATCAATCAATCAATCAATCAATCAATCAATCAAGCAATCAATCAGTGGCTGGCTCAGGTGCAGCTCTTTAACTTACCTAAAAGGGAGGGCGGAGAGAAGACAAGGAAGGTGAATGAGGTGTTCCAATGTGAAATGCCGGAAACACAGAAACACAGACGACACACAACAAGAGGTGGCAATCTATTCATTAATTGCATTTAATCAATGAGCTCATTATCACTCATGCATTGTCCAACAGGTGTTGAAATAATGGGATTAAAAGGGGAGATCCCTTCAGAAAGACAGAAACAATAGCAAAGACAAAAAACACTTTTGGAATCTGCTTTTAGTCAACACATAAGGAAAGGGTGCACCGGTCCTGGAAATACTGCAATACCAGGTCAATGCGTGGAGTGGACAGAGCAAGCTCTATTTCCATCTCCCTGTTCTAAAAATCCATTTAATATATGGTCCCCAGATAGGGGACGTATCAGATATTAAACTGATAAGAACAGATACTACACTTGATCTTAGCCAAAAGGCCGAGAAGCGATAACCCGAACGGGCCGCGCGTTGCCCGAGCCTGCCCGATACTGCTGTTCAGCCCTTGCAGCGATTCAGCCTACTTCTAGGCAATTCCATGGGGCCCTGCAGGCTCACACACTCACAGCTACACGGGAGGTGAATAAAGGCCGGAGAGGAAGCCAGACAGGATTTGCTTCTTTTGCTTGCACCACAATGCAGTGCTGAAAGAGGAGGAATCTACATAAAAACGCCTTCCTGGCAACGCCCAAATGCCCTGCTGCCATGCAGATAAACACTGGCAGCGGCAGCAAGTGCATGCCCACAGCCACCCCTTGTTCCTTCACACCTTGTATCAGCTGTAATCCAGTCCAGTCCAGTGCTGCCTGCTGAGCAGCACTGACCAACACTGCCTGGGCCCAGGCTTTTATCTCTGAGGCCCCATTATGATGTCAGAAAGCTGGCTCTGGAATCCTGAGGGCTCCACTATGACACGTGCAAAGTTCCGTCTGAACTTTATATAAGACGGTGAGGCTCAGTCAGTCACTCAGTGTTGCCTGAGAGGGCAACACTGCAACAGCCGGCCGCCAGGCTGTCTTTTTTTTGCACAGCTAGTTGCCTCCAGGAGGCCACAAGAGGGAGACAAGGGACTGCAAAATGGAAAATAGGCATCCACCAACTTTACAGACAACTTCTCCTTGCTCCTACAACCTCCATCCTTGCACAGTTTGTTATTCTTCTAGGTAACATAGTAACAAATCCAAATTGCTGCTCTCTTTGTAGGCAAGCAAGGCTTTGTTGCAACTGCAATTCTTACTTCTTCTTGAAATGTAGGGACGACAGTACATTCCATCACATCCATCTAGTGTACACAGGTAGGTCCATTGTGGCGGGCAGGCGAGCGGGCGGGCTGCTTTATTGGCTGTTTGCTGTTCCCCTACTCCACTCCACTATTTGACTGTTGTGCTGCATCAATCAATCAATCAATCAATCAATCAATCAATCAGTGGCTGGCTCAGGTGCAGCTCTTTAACTTACCTAAAAGGGAGGGCGGAGAGAAGACAAGGAAGGTGAATGAGGTGTTCCAATGTGAAATGCCGGAAACACAGAAACACAGACGACACACAACAAGAGGTGGCAATCTATTCATTAATTGCATTTAATCAATGAGCTCATTATCACTCATGCATTGTCCAACAGGTGTTGAAATAATGGGATTAAAAGGGGAGATCCCTTCAGAAAGACAGAAACAATAGCAAAGACAAAAAACACTTTTGGAATCTGCTTTTAGTCAACACATAAGGAAAGGGTGCACCGGTCCTGGAAATACTGCAATACCAGGTCAATGCGTGGAGTGGACAGAGCAAGCTCTATTTCCATCTCCCTGTTCTAAAAATCCATTTAATATATGGTCCCCAGATAGGGGACGTATCAGATATTAAACTGATAAGAACAGATACTACACTTGATCTTAGCCAAAAGGCCGAGAAGTGATAACCCGAACGGGCCGCGCGTTGCCCGAGCCTGCCCGATACTGCTGTTGAGCCCTTGCAGCGATTCAGCCTACTTCTAGGCAATTCCATGGGGCCCTGCAGGCTCACACACTCACAGCTACACGGGAGGTGAATAAAGGCCGGAGAGGAAGCCAGACAGGATTTGCTTCTTTTGCTTGCACCACAATGCAGTGCTGAAAGAGGAGGAATCTACATAAAAACGCCTTCCTGGCAACGCCCAAATGCCCTGCTGCCATGCAGATAAACACTGGCAGCGGCAGCAAGTGCATGCCCACAGCCACCCCTTGTTCCTTCACACCTTGTATCAGCTGTAATCCAGTCCAGTCCAGTGCTGCCTGCTGAGCAGCACTGACCAACACTGCCTGGGCCCAGGCTTTTATCTCTGAGGCCCCATTATGATGTCAGAAAGCTGGCTCTGGAATCCTGAGGGCTCCACTATGACACGTGCAAAGTTCCGTCTGAACTTTATATAAGACGGTGAGGCTCAGTCAGTCACTCAGTGTTGCCTGAGAGGGCAACACTGCAACAGCCGGCCGCCAGGCTGTCTTTTTTTTGCACAGCTAGTTGCCTCCAGGAGGCCACAAGAGGGAGACAAGGGACTGCAAAATGGAAAATAGGCATCCACCAACTTTACAGACAACTTCTCCTTGCTCCTACAACCTCCATCCTTGCACAGTTTGTTATTCTTCTAGGTAACATAGTAACAAATCCAAATTGCTGCTCTCTTTGTAGGCAAGCAAGGCTTTGTTGCAACTGCAATTCTTACTTCTTCTTGAAATGTAGGGACGACAGTACATTCCATCACATCCATCTAGTGTACACAGGTAGGTCCATTGTGGCGGGCAGGCGAGCGGGCGGGCTGCTTTATTGGCTGTTTGCTGTTCCCCTACTCCACTCCACTATTTGACTGTTGTGCTGCATCAATCAATCAATCAATCAATCAATCAATCAATCAATCAGTGGCTGGCTCAGGTGCAGCTCTTTAACTTACCTAAAAGGGAGGGCGGAGAGAAGACAAGGAAGGTGAATGAGGTGTTCCAATGTGAAATGCCGGAAACACAGAAACACAGACGACACACAACAAGAGGTGGCAATCTATTCATTAATTGCATTTAATCAATGAGCTCATTATCACTCATGCATTGTCCAACAGGTGTTGAAATAATGGGATTAAAAGGGGAGATCCCTTCAGAAAGACAGAAACAATAGCAAAGACAAAAAACACTTTTGGAATCTGCTTTTAGTCAACACATAAGGAAAGGGTGCACCGGTCCTGGAAATACTGCAATACCAGGTCAATGCGTGGAGTGGACAGAGCAAGCTCTATTTCCATCTCCCTGTTCTAAAAATCCATTTAATATATGGTCCCCAGATAGGGGACGTATCAGATATTAAACTGATAAGAACAGATACTACACTTGATCTTAGCCAAAAGGCCGAGAAGTGATAACCCGAACGGGCCGCGCGTTGCCCGAGCCTGCCCGATACTGCTGTTCAGCCCTTGCAGCGATTCAGCCTACTTCTAGGCAATTCCATGGGGCCCTGCAGGCTCACACACTCACAGCTACACGGGAGGTGAATAAAGGCCGGAGAGGAAGCCAGACAGGATTTGCTTCTTTTGCTTGCACCACAATGCAGTGCTGAAAGAGGAGGAATCTACATAAAAACGCCTTCCTGGCAACGCCCAAATGCCCTGCTGCCATGCAGATAAACACTGGCAGCGGCAGCAAGTGCATGCCCACAGCCACCCCTTGTTCCTTCACACCTTGTATCAGCTGTAATCCAGTCCAGTCCAGTGCTGCCTGCTGAGCAGCACTGACCAACACTGCCTGGGCCCAGGCTTTTATCTCTGAGGCCCCATTATGATGTCAGAAAGCTGGCTCTGGAATCCTGAGGGCTCCACTATGACACGTGCAAAGTTCCGTCTGAACTTTATATAAGACGGTGAGGCTCAGTCAGTCACT
>NW_027462482.1:0-40658 GCF_050947455.1 Rhinoderma darwinii
GATTCAGCTCGTGGCAGCCAGTCTAAAAAACACTATCTCGGACTTCTCTGCATGTTTCCCAGGCGAGCAATTGGCAGCATGTTCAGAACCATATTTCTGTGAATAACTCCTGAACCGTAAGTCCTAGACTGCTCGCTCTTGGCTGCATTCGATTCAGCTCGTGGCAGCCAGTCTAAAAAACACTATCTTGGACTTCTCTGCATGTTTCCCAGGCGAGAAATTGGCAGCATGTTCAGAACCATGTTTCTGTGAATAACTCCTGAACCGTAAGTCCTAGACGCTCGATCTTGGCGGCATTCGTCTCAGCGCCTGGCAATTAGTATAGGAGCACTGTGTTTGACTTCTCTGGATGTTTCCCAGGCGAGTTATTGACAAGTAAATCCTAGACGCTCGATCTTGGTTATTTTCGCTTTCGCGGCTGGCAGTAAAAGAACCATGTTTCTGTGAATAACTCCTGAACCGTAAGTCCTAGACGCTCGCTCTTGGCTGCATTCGATTCAGCTCGTGGCAGCCAGTCTAGAAAACACTATCTTGGACTTCTCTGCATGTTTCCCAGGCGAGCAATTGGCAGCATGTTCAGAACCATGTTTCTGTGAATAACTCCTGAACCGTAAGTCCTAGACGCTCGCTCTTGGCTGCATTCGATTCAGCTCGTGGCAGCCAGTCTAAAAAACTCTATCTTGGACTTCTCTGCATGTTTCCCAGGCGAGCAATTGGCAGCATGTTCAGAACCATGTTTCTGTGAATAACTCCTGAACCGTAAGTCCTAGACGCTCGCTCTTGGCTGCATTCGATTCAGCTCGTGGCAGCCAGTCTAAAAAACACTATCTTGGACTTCTCTGCATGTTCCTAAGGCAAATGTTTCTAAAGCTAATTCTTGAACCGTAAGTCCTAGACGCTCGATCTTGGCGGCATTCGTCTCAGCGCCACGCAATTAGTATAGGAGCACTGTGTTTGACTTCTCTGGATGTTCCCAGGCGAGTTATTGACAAGTAAATCCTAGACGCTCGATCTTGGTTATTTTCGCTTTCGCGGCTGGCAGTAAAGAACCATGTTTCTGTGAATAACTCCTGAACCGTAAGTCCTAGACGCTCGCTCTTGGCTGCATTCGATTCAGCTCGTGGCAGCCAGTCTAAAAAACACTATCTTGGACTTCTCTGCATGTTTCCCAGGCGAGAAATTGGCAGCATGTTCAGAACCATGTTTCTGTGAATAACTCCTGAACCGTAAGTCCTAGACGCTCGATCTTGGCGGCATTCGTCTCAGCGCCTGGCAATTAGTATAGGAGCACTGTGTTTGACTTCTCTGGATGTTTCCCAGGCGAGTTATTGACAAGTAAATCCTAGACGCTCGATCTTGGTTATTTTCGCTTTCGCGGCTGGCAGTAAAAGAACCATGTTTCTGTGAATAACTCCTGAACCGTAAGTCCTAGACGCTCGCTCTTGGCTGCATTCGATTCAGCTCGTGGCAGCCAGTCTAAAAAACACTATCTTGGACTTCTCTGCATGTTTCCCAGGCGAGCAATTGGCAGCATGTTCAGAACCATGTTTCTGTGAATAACTCCTGAACCGTAAGTCCTAGACGCTCGCTCTTGGCTGCATTCGATTCAGCTCGTGGCAGCCAGTCTAAAAAACACTATCTTGGACTTCTCTGCATGTTTCCCAGGCGAGAAATTGGCAGCATGTTCAGAACCATGTTTCTGTGAATAACTCCTGAACCGTAAGTCCTAGACGCTCGCTCTTGGCTGCATTCGATTCAGCTCGTGGCAGCCAGTCTAAAAAACACTATCTTGGACTTCTCTGCATGTTTCCCAGACGAGAAATTGGCAGCATGTTCAGAACCATGTTTCTGTGAATAACTCCTGAACCGTAAGTCCTAGACGCTCGATCTTGGCGGCATTCGTCTCAGCGCCTGGCAATTAGTATAGGAGCACTGTGTTTGACTTCTCTGGATGTTTCCCAGCGAGTTATTGACAAGTAAATCCTAGACGCTCGATCTTGGTTATTTTCGCTTTCGCGGCTGGCAGTAAAAAAACCATGTTTCTGTGAATAACTCCTGAACCGTAAGTCCTAGACGCTCGCTCTTGGCTGCATTCGATTCAGCTCGTGGCAGCCAGTCTAAAAAACTCTATCTTGGACTTCTCTGCATGTTTCCCAGGCGAGCAATTGGCAGCATGTTCAGAACCATGTTTCTGTGAATAACTCCTGAACGTAAGTCCTAGACGCTCGCTCTTGGCTGCATTCGATTCAGCTCGTGGCAGCCAGTCTAAAAAACACTATCTTGGACTTCTCTGCATGTTCCTAAGGCAAATGTTTCTAAAGCTAATTCTTGAACCGTAAGTCCTAGACGCTCGATCTTGGCGGCATTCGTCTCAGCGCCACGCAATTAGTATAGGAGCACTGTGTTTGACTTCTCTGGATGTTTCCCAGGCGAGTTATTGACAAGTAAATCCTAGACGCTCGATCTTGGTTATTTTCGCTTTCGCGGCTGGCAGTAAAAGAACCATGTTTCTGTGAATAACTCCTGAACCGTAAGTCCTAGACGCTCGCTCTTGGCTGCATTCGATTCAGCTCGTGGCAGCCAGTCTAAAAAACACTATCTTGGACTTCTCTGCATGTTTCCCAGGCGAGAAATTGGCAGCATGTTCAGAACCATGTTTCTGTGAATAACTCCTGAACCGTAAGTCCTAGACGCTCGATCTTGGCGGCATTCGTCTCAGCGCCTGGCAATTAGTATAGGAGCACTGTGTTTGACTTCTCTGGATGTTTCCCAGGCGAGTTATTGACAAGTAAATCCTAGACGCTCGATCTTGGTTATTTTCGCTTTCGCGGCTGGCAGTAAAAGAACCATGTTTCTGTGAATAACTCCTGAACCGTAAGTCCTAGACGCTCGCTCTTGGCTGCATTCGATTCAGCTCGTGGCAGCCAGTCTAAAAAACACTATCTTGGACTTCTCTGCATGTTTCCCAGGCGAGCAATTGGCAGCATGTTCAGAACCATGTTTCTGTGAATAACTCCTGAACCGTAAGTCCTAGACGCTCGCTCTTGGCTGCATTCGATTCAGCTCGTGGCAGCCAGTCTAAAAAACACTATCTTGGACTTCTCTGCATGTTTCCCAGGCGAGAAATTGGCAGCATGTTCAGAACCATGTTTCTGTGAATAACTCCTGAACCGTAAGTCCTAGACGCTCGCTCTTGGCTGCATTCGATTCAGCTCGTGGCAGCCAGTCTAAAAAACACTATCTTGGACTTCTCTGCATGTTTCCCAGACGAGAAATTGGCAGCATGTTCAGAACCATGTTTCTGTGAATAACTCCTGAACCGTAAGTCCTAGACGCTCGATCTTGGCGGCATTCGTCTCAGCGCCTGGCAATTAGTATAGGAGCACTGTGTTTGACTTCTCTGGATGTTTCCCAGGCGAGTTATTGACAAGTAAATCCTAGACGCTCGATCTTGGTTATTTTCGCTTTCGCGGCTGGCAGTAAAAAACCATGTTTCTGTGAATAACTCCTGAACCGTAAGTCCTAGACGCTCGCTCTTGGCTGCATTCGATTCAGCTCGTGGCAGCCAGTCTAAAAAACTCTATCTTGGACTTCTCTGCATGTTTCCCAGGCGAGCAATTGGCAGCATGTTCAGAACCATGTTTCTGTGAATAACTCCTGAACCGTAAGTCCTAGACGCTCGCTCTTGGCTGCATTCGATTCAGCTCGTGGCAGCCAGTCTAAAAAACACTATCTTGGACTTCTCTGCATGTTCCTAAGGCAAATGTTTCTAAAGCTAATTCTTGAACCGTAAGTCCTAGACGCTCGATCTTGGCGGCATTCGTCTCAGCGCCACGCAATTAGTATAGGAGCACTGTGTTTGACTTCTCTGGATGTTTCCCAGGCGAGTTATTGACAAGTAAATCCTAGACGCTCGATCTTGGTTATTTTCGCTTTCGCGGCTGGCAGTAAAAGAACCATGTTTCTGTGAATAACTCCTGAACCGTAAGTCCTAGACGCTCGCTCTTGGCTGCATTCGATTCAGCTCGTGGCAGCCAGTCTAAAAAACACTATCTTGGACTTCTCTGCATGTTTCCCAGGCGAGAAATTGGCAGCATGTTCAGAACCATGTTTCTGTGAATAACTCCTGAACCGTAAGTCCTAGACGCTCGATCTTGGCGGCATTCGTCTCAGCGCCTGGCAATTAGTATAGGAGCACTGTGTTTGACTTCTCTGGATGTTTCCCAGGCGAGTTATTGACAAGTAAATCCTAGACGCTCGATCTTGGTTATTTTCGCTTTCGCGGCTGGCAGTAAAAGAACCATGTTTCTGTGAATAACTCCTGAACCGTAAGTCCTAGACGCTCGCTCTTGGCTGCATTCGATTCAGCTCGTGGCAGCCAGTCTAAAAAACACTATCTTGGACTTCTCTGCATGTTTCCCAGGCGAGCAATTGGCAGCATGTTCAGAACCATGTTTCTGTGAATAACTCCTGAACCGTAAGTCCTAGACGCTCGCTCTTGGCTGCATTCGATTCAGCTCGTGGCAGCCAGTCTAAAAAACACTATCTTGGACTTCTCTGCATGTTTCCCAGGCGAGAAATTGGCAGCATGTTCAGAACCATGTTTCTGTGAATAACTCCTGAACCGTAAGTCCTAGACGCTCGCTCTTGGCTGCATTCGATTCAGCTCGTGGCAGCCAGTCTAAAAAACACTATCTTGGACTTCTCTGCATGTTTCCCAGACGAGAAATTGGCAGCATGTTCAGAACCATGTTTCTGTGAATAACTCCTGAACCGTAAGTCCTAGACGCTCGATCTTGGCGGCATTCGTCTCAGCGCCTGGCAATTAGTATAGGAGCACTGTGTTTGACTTCTCTGGATGTTTCCCAGGCGAGTTATTGACAAGTAAATCCTAGACGCTCGATCTTGGTTATTTTCGCTTTCGCGGCTGGCAGTAAAAAAACCATGTTTCTGTGAATAACTCCTGAACCGTAAGTCCTAGACGCTCGCTCTTTGGCTGCATTCGATTCAGCTCGTGGCAGCCAGTCTAAAAAACACTATCTTGGACTTCTCTGCATGTTTCCCAGGCGAGAAATTGGCAGCATGTTCAGAACCATGTTTCTGTGAATAACTCCTGAACCGTAAGTCCTAGACGCTCGCTCTTGGCTGCATTCGATTCAGCTCGTGGCAGCCAGTCTAAAAAACACTATCTTGGACTTCTCTGCATGTTTCCCAGACGAGAAATTGGCAGCATGTTCAGAACCATGTTTCTGTGAATAACTCCTGAACCGTAAGTCCTAGACGCTCGATCTTGGCGGCATTCGTCTCAGCGCCTGGCAATTAGTATAGGAGCACTGTGTTTGACTTCTCTGGATGTTTCCCAGGCGAGTTATTGACAAGTAAATCCTAGACGCTCGATCTTGGTTATTTTCGCTTTCGCGGCTGGCAGTAAAAAAACCATGTTTCTGTGAATAACTCCTGAACCGTAAGTCCTAGACGCTCGCTCTTGGCTGCATTCGATTCAGCTCGTGGCAGCAGTCTAAAAAACACTATCTTGGACTTCTCTGCATGTTTCCCAGGCGAGCAATTGGCAGCATGTTCAGAACCATGTTTCTGTGAATAACTCCTGAACCGTAAGTCCTAGACGCTCGCTCTTGGCTGCATTCGATTCAGCTCGTGGCAGCCAGTCTAAAAAACACTATCTTGGACTTCTCTGCATGTTTCCCAGGCGAGCAATTGGCAGCATGTTCAGAACCATGTTTCTGTGAATAACTCCTGAACCGTAAGTCCTAGACGCTCGATCTTGGCGGCATTCGTCTCAGCGCCTGGCAATTAGTATAGGAGCACTGTGTTTGACTTCTCTGGATGTTTCCCAGGCGAGTTATTGACAAGTAAATCCTAGACGCTCGATCTTGGTTATTTTCGCTTTCGCGGCTGGCAGTAAAAAACCATGTTTCTGTGAATAACTCCTGAACCGTAAGTCCTAGACGCTCGCTCTTGGCTGCATTCGATTCAGCTCGTGGCAGCCAGTCTAAAAAACACTATCTTGGACTTCTCTGCATGTTTCCCAGGCGAGCAATTGGCAGCATGTTCAGAACCATGTTTCTGTGAATAACTCCTGAACCGTAAGTCCTAGACGCTCGCTCTTGGCTGCTTCGATTCAGCTCGTGGCAGCCAGTCTAAAAAACACTATCTTGGACTTCTCTGCATGTTTCCCAGGCGAGAAATTGGCAGCATGTTCAGAACCATGTTTCTGTGAATAACTCCTGAACCGTAAGTCCTAGACGCTCGCTCTTGGCTGCATTCGATTCAGCTCGTGGCAGCCAGTCTAAAAAACACTATCTTGGACTTCTCTGCATGTTTCCCAGGCGAGAAATTGGCAGCATGTTCAGAACCATGTTTCTGTGAATAACTCCTGAACCGTAAGTCCTAGACGCTCGATCTTGGCGGCATTCGTCTCAGCGCCTGGCAATTAGTATAGGAGCACTGTGTTTGACTTCTCTGGATGTTTTCCAGGCGAGTTATTGACAAGTAAATCCTAGACGCTCGATCTTGGTTATTTTCGCTTTCGCGGCTGGCAGTAAAAGAACCATGTTTCTGTGAATAACTCCTGAACCGTAAGTCCTAGACGCTCGCTCTTGGCTGCATTCGATTCAGCTCGTGGCAGCCAGTCTAAAAAACACTATCTTGGACTTCTCTGCATGTTTCCCAGGCGAGCAATTGGCAGCATGTTCAGAACCATGTTTCTGTGAATAACTCCTGAACCGTAAGTCCTAGACGCTCGCTCTTGGCTGCATTCGATTCAGCTCGTGGCAGCCAGTCTAAAAAACACTATCTTGGACTTCTCTGCATGTTTCCCAGGCGAGCAATTGGCAGCATGTTCAGAACCATGTTTCTGTGAATAACTCCTGAACCGTAAGTCCTAGACGCTCGATCTTGGCGGCATTCGTCTCAGCGCCTGGCAATTAGTATAGGAGCACTGTGTTTGACTTCTCTGGATGTTTCCCAGGCGAGTTATTGACAAGTAAATCCTAGACGCTCGATCTTGGTTATTTTCGCTTTCGCGGCTGGCAGTAAAAAAACCATGTTTCTGTGAATAACTCCTGAACCGTAAGTCCTAGACGCTCGCTCTTGGCTGCATTCGATTCAGCTCGTGGCAGCCAGTCTAAAAACACTATCTCGGACTTCTCTGCATGTTTCCCAGGCGAGCAATTGGCAGCATGTTCAGAACCATATTTCTGTGAATAACTCCTGAACCGTAAGTCCTAGACGCTCGCTCTTGGCTGCATTCGATTCAGCTCGTGGCAGCCAGTCTAAAAAACACTATCTTGGACTTCTCTGCATGTTTCCCAGGCGAGAAATTGGCAGCATGTTCAGAACCATGTTTCTGTGAATAACTCCTGAACCGTAAGTCCTAGACGCTCGATCTTGGCGGCATTCGTCTCAGCGCCTGGCAATTAGTATAGGAGCACTGTGTTTGACTTCTCTGGATGTTTCCCAGGCGAGTTATTGACAAGTAAATCCTAGACGCTCGATCTTGGTTATTTTCGCTTTCGCGGCTGGCAGTAAAAGAACCATGTTTCTGTGAATAACTCCTGAACCGTAAGTCCTAGACGCTCGCTCTTGGCTGCATTCGATTCAGCTCGTGGCAGCCAGTCTAAAAAACACTATCTTGGACTTCTCTGCATGTTTCCCAGGCGAGAAATTGGCAGCATGTTCAGAACCATGTTTCTGTGAATAACTCCTGAACCGTAAGTCCTAGACGCTCGATCTTGGCGGCATTCGTCTCAGCGCCTGGCAATTAGTATAGGAGCACTGTGTTTGACTTCTCTGGATGTTTCCCAGGCGAGTTATTGACAAGTAAATCCTAGACGCTCGATCTTGGTTATTTTCGCTTTCGCGGCTGGCAGTAAAAGAACCATGTTTCTGTGAATAACTCCTGAACCGTAAGTCCTAGACGCTCGCTCTTGGCTGCATTCGATTCAGCTCGTGGCAGCCAGTCTAAAAAACACTATCTTGGACTTCTCTGCATGTTTCCCAGGCGAGCAATTGGCAGCATGTTCAGAACCATGTTTCTGTGAATAACTCCTGAACCGTAAGTCCTAGACGCTCGCTCTTGGCTGCATTCGATTCAGCTCGTGGCAGCCAGTCTAAAAAACACTATCTTGGACTTCTCTGCATGTTCCTAAGGCAAATGTTTCTAAAGCTAATTCTTGAACCGTAAGTCCTAGACGCTCGATCTTGGCGGCATTCGTCTCAGCGCCACGCAATTAGTATAGGAGCACTGTGTTTGACTTCTCTGGATGTTTCCCAGGCGAGTTATTGACAAGTAAATCCTAGACGCTCGATCTTGGTTATTTTCGCTTTCGCGGCTGGCAGTAAAAGAACCATGTTTCTGTGAATAACTCCTGAACCGTAAGTCCTAGACGCTCGCTCTTGGCTGCATTCGATTCAGCTCGTGGCAGCCAGTCTAAAAAACACTATCTTGGACTTCTCTGCATGTTTCCAGGCGAGAAATTGGCAGCATGTTCAGAACCATGTTTCTGTGAATAACTCTGAACCGTAAGTCCTAGACGCTCGCTCTTGGCTGCATTCGATTCAGCTCGTGGCAGCCAGTCTAAAAAACACTATCTCGGACTTCTCTGCATGTTTCCCAGGCGAGCAATTGGCAGCATGTTCAGAACCATATTTCTGTGAATAACTCCTGAACCGTAAGTCCTAGACGCTCGCTCTTGGCTGCATTCGATTCAGCTCGTGGCAGCCAGTCTAAAAACACTATCTTGGACTTCTCTGCATGTTTCCCAGGCGAGAAATTGGCAGCATGTTCAGAACCATGTTTCTGTGAATAACTCCTGAACCGTAAGTCCTAGACGCTCGCTCTTGGCTGCATTCGATTCAGCTCGTGGCAGCCAGTCTAAAAAACACTATCTTGGACTTCTCTGCATGTTTCCCAGGCGAGCAATTGGCAGCATGTTCAGAA
Source organism: Rhinoderma darwinii (assembly GCF_050947455.1). Taxonomy (NCBI): domain Eukaryota; kingdom Metazoa; phylum Chordata; class Amphibia; order Anura; family Rhinodermatidae; genus Rhinoderma; species Rhinoderma darwinii. The sequence continues at coordinate 8,960 of NW_027462482.1, forward strand.
CCATGTTTCTGTGAATAACTCCTGAACCGTAAGTCCTAGACGCTCGCTCTTGGCTGCATTTGATTCAGCTCGTGGCAGCCAGTCTAAAAAACTCTATCTTGGACTTCTCTGCATGTTTCCCAGGCGAGCAATTGGCAGCATGTTCAGAACCATGTTTCTGTGAATAACTCCTGAACCGTAAGTCCTAGACGCTCGCTCTTGGCTGCATTCGATTCAGCTCGTGGCAGCCAGTCTAAAAAACACTATCTTGGACTTCTCTGCATGTTCCTAAGGCAAATGTTTCTAAAGCTAATTCTTGAACCGTAAGTCCTAGACGCTCGATCTTGGCGGCATTCGTCTCAGCGCCACGCAATTAGTATAGGAGCACTGTGTTTGACTTCTCTGGATGTTTCCCAGGCGAGTTATTGACAAGTAAATCCTAGACGCTCGATCTTGGTTATTTTCGCTTTCGCGGCTGGCAGTAAAAGAACCATGTTTCTGTGAATAACTCCTGAACCGTAAGTCCTAGACGCTCGCTCTTGGCTGCATTCGATTCAGCTCGTGGCAGCCAGTCTAAAAAACACTATCTTGGACTTCTCTGCATGTTTCCCAGGCGAGAAATTGGCAGCATGTTCAGAACCATGTTTCTGTGAATAACTCCTGAACCGTAAGTCCTAGACGCTCGCTCTTGGCTGCATTCGATTCAGCTCGTGGCAGCCAGTCTAAAAAACACTATCTCGGACTTCTCTGCATGTTTCCCAGGCGAGCAATTGGCAGCATGTTCAGAACCATATTTCTGTGAATAACTCCTGAACCGTAAGTCCTAGACGCTCGCTCTTGGCTGCATTCGATTCAGCTCGTGGCAGCCAGTCTAAAAAACACTATCTTGGACTTCTCTGCATGTTTCCCAGGCGAGAAATTGGCAGCATGTTCAGAACCATGTTTCTGTGAATAACTCCTGAACCGTAAGTCCTAGACGCTCGCTCTTGGCTGCATTCGATTCAGCTCGTGGCAGCCAGTCTAAAAAACACTATCTTGGACTTCTCTGCATGTTTCCCAGGCGAGCAATTGGCAGCATGTTCAGAACCATGTTTCTGTGAATAACTCCTGAACCGTAAGTCCTAGACGCTCGCTCTTGGCTGCATTCGATTCAGCTCGTGGCAGCCAGTCTAAAAAACTCTATCTTGGACTTCTCTGCATGTTTCCCAGGCGAGCAATTGGCAGCATGTTCAGAACCATGTTTCTGTGAATAACTCCTGAACCGTAAGTCCTAGACGCTCGCTCTTGGCTGCATTCGATTCAGCTCGTGGCAGCCAGTCTAAAAAACACTATCTTGGACTTCTCTGCATGTTCCTAAGGCAAATGTTTCTAAAGCTAATTCTTGAACCGTAAGTCCTAGACGCTCGATCTTGGCGGCATTCGTCTCAGCGCCACGCAATTAGTATAGGAGCACTGTGTTTGACTTCTCTGGATGTTTCCCAGGCGAGTTATTGACAAGTAAATCCTAGACGCTCGATCTTGGTTATTTTCGCTTTCGCGGCTGGCAGTAAAAGAACCATGTTTCTGTGAATAACTCCTGAACCGTAAGTCCTAGACGCTCGCTCTTGGCTGCATTCGATTCAGCTCGTGGCAGCCAGTCTAAAAAACACTATCTTGGACTTCTCTGCATGTTTCCCAGGCGAGAAATTGGCAGCATGTTCAGAACCATGTTTCTGTGAATAACTCCTGAACCGTAAGTCCTAGACGCTCGCTCTTGGCTGCATTCGATTCAGCTCGTGGCAGCCAGTCTAAAAAACACTATCTCGGACTTCTCTGCATGTTTCCCAGGCGAGCAATTGGCAGCATGTTCAGAACCATATTTCTGTGAATAACTCCTGAACCGTAAGTCCTAGACGCTCGCTCTTGGCTGCATTCGATTCAGCTCGTGGCAGCCAGTCTAAAAAACACTATCTTGGACTTCTCTGCATGTTTCCCAGGCGAGAAATTGGCAGCATGTTCAGAACCATGTTTCTGTGAATAACTCCTGAACCGTAAGTCCTAGACGCTCGATCTTGGCGGCATTCGTCTCAGCGCCTGGCAATTAGTATAGGAGCACTGTGTTTGACTTCTCTGGATGTTTCCCAGGCGAGTTATTGACAAGTAAATCCTAGACGCTCGATCTTGGTTATTTTCGCTTTCGCGGCTGGCAGTAAAAGAACCATGTTTCTGTGAATAACTCCTGAACCGTAAGTCCTAGACGCTCGCTCTTGGCTGCATTCGATTCAGCTCGTGGCAGCCAGTCTAAAAAACACTATCTTGGACTTCTCTGCATGTTTCCCAGGCGAGCAATTGGCAGCATGTTCAGAACCATGTTTCTGTGAATAACTCCTGAACCGTAAGTCCTAGACGCTCGCTCTTGGCTGCATTCGATTCAGCTCGTGGCAGCCAGTCTAAAAAACTCTATCTTGGACTTCTCTGCATGTTTCCCAGGCGAGCAATTGGCAGCATGTTCAGAACCATGTTTCTGTGAATAACTCCTGAACCGTAAGTCCTAGACGCTCGCTCTTGGCTGCATTCGATTCAGCTCGTGGCAGCCAGTCTAAAAAACACTATCTTGGACTTCTCTGCATGTTCCTAAGGCAAATGTTTCTAAAGCTAATTCTTGAACCGTAAGTCCTAGACGCTCGATCTTGGCGGCATTCGTCTCAGCGCCACGCAATTAGTATAGGAGCACTGTGTTTGACTTCTCTGGATGTTTCCCAGGCGAGTTATTGACAAGTAAATCCTAGACGCTCGATCTTGGTTATTTTCGCTTTCGCGGCTGGCAGTAAAAGAACCATGTTTCTGTGAATAACTCCTGAACCGTAAGTCCTAGACGCTCGCTCTTGGCTGCATTCGATTCAGCTCGTGGCAGCCAGTCTAAAAAACACTATCTTGGACTTCTCTGCATGTTTCCCAGGCGAGAAATTGGCAGCATGTTCAGAACCATGTTTCTGTGAATAACTCCTGAACCGTAAGTCCTAGACGCTCGCTCTTGGCTGCATTCGATTCAGCTCGTGGCAGCCAGTCTAAAAAACACTATCTCGGACTTCTCTGCATGTTTCCCAGGCGAGCAATTGGCAGCATGTTCAGAACCATATTTCTGTGAATAACTCCTGAACCGTAAGTCCTAGACGCTCGCTCTTGGCTGCATTCGATTCAGCTCGTGGCAGCCAGTCTAAAAAACACTATCTTGGACTTCTCTGCATGTTTCCCAGGCGAGAAATTGGCAGCATGTTCAGAACCATGTTTCTGTGAATAACTCCTGAACCGTAAGTCCTAGACGCTCGATCTTGGCGGCATTCGTCTCAGCGCCTGGCAATTAGTATAGGAGCACTGTGTTTGACTTCTCTGGATGTTTCCCAGGCGAGTTATTGACAAGTAAATCCTAGACGCTCGATCTTGGTTATTTTCGCTTTCGCGGCTGGCAGTAAAAGAACCATGTTTCTGTGAATAACTCCTGAACCGTAAGTCCTAGACGCTCGCTCTTGGCTGCATTCGATTCAGCTCGTGGCAGCCAGTCTAAAAAACACTATATTGGACTTCTCTGCATGTTTCCCAGGCGAGCAATTGGCAGCATGTTCAGAACCATGTTTCTGTGAATAACTCCTGAACCGTAAGTCCTAGACGCTCGCTCTTGGCTGCATTCGATTCAGCTCGTGGCAGCCAGTCTAAAAAACACTATCTTGGACTTCTCTGCATGTTCCTAAGGCAAATGTTTCTAAAGCTAATTCTTGAACCGTAAGTCCTAGACGCTCGATCTTGGCGGCATTCGTCTCAGCGCCAGGCAATTAGTATAGGAGCACTGTGTTTGACTTCTCTGGATGTTTCCCAGGCGAGTTATTGACAAGTAAATCCTAGACGCTCGATCTTGGTTATTTTCGCTTTCGCGGCTGGCAGTAAAAGAACCATGTTTCTGTGAATAACTCCTGAACCGTAAGTCCTAGACGCTCGCTCTTGGCTGCATTCGATTCAGCTCGTGGCAGCCAGTCTAAAAAACACTATCTTGGACTTCTCTGCATGTTTCCCAGGCGAGAAATTGGCAGCATGTTCAGAACCATGTTTCTGTGAATAACTCCTGAACCGTAAGTCCTAGACGCTCGCTCTTGGCTGCATTCGATTCAGCTCGTGGCAGCCAGTCTAAAAAACACTATCTTGGACTTCTCTGCATGTTTCCCAGGCGAGCAATTGGCAGCATGTTCAGAACCATGTTTCTGTGAATAACTCCTGAACCGTAAGTCCTAGACGCTCGCTCTTGGCTGCATTCGATTCAGCTCGTGGCAGCCAGTCTAAAAAACACTATCTTGGACTTCTCTGCATGTTCCTAAGGCAAATGTTTCTAAAGCTAATTCTTGAACCGTAAGTCCTAGACGCTCGATCTTGGCGGCATTCGTCTCAGCGCCAGGCAATTAGTATAGGAGCACTGTGTTTGACTTCTCTGGATGTTTCCCAGGCGAGTTATTGACAAGTAAATCCTAGACGCTCGATCTTGGTTATTTTCGCTTTCGCGGCTGGCAGTAAAAGAACCATGTTTCTGTGAATAACTCCTGAACCGTAAGTCCTAGACGCTCGCTCTTGGCTGCATTCGATTCAGCTCGTGGCAGCCAGTCTAAAAAACACTATCTTGGACTTCTCTGCATGTTTCCCAGGCGAGCAATTGGCAGCATGTTCAGAACCATGTTTCTGTGAATAACTCCTGAACCGTAAGTCCTAGACGCTCGCTCTTGGCTGCATTCGATTCAGCTCGTGGCAGCCAGTCTAAAAAAACACTATCTTGGACTTCTCTGCATGTTCCTAAGGCAAATGTTTCTAAAGCTAATTCTTGAACCGTAAGTCCTAGACGCTCGATCTTGGCGGCATTCGTCTCAGCGCCAGGCAATTAGTATAGGAGCACTGTGTTTGACTTCTCTGGATGTTTCCCAGGCGAGTTATTGACAAGTAAATCCTAGACGCTCGATCTTGGTTATTTTCGCTTTCGCGGCTGGCAGTAAAAGAACCATGTTTCTGTGAATAACTCCTGAACCGTAAGTCCTAGACGCTCGCTCTTGGCTGCATTCGATTCAGCTCGTGGCAGCCAGTCTAAAAAACACTATCTTGGACTTCTCTGCTTGTTTCCCAGGCGAGCAATTGGCAGCATGTTCAGAACCATGTTTCTGTGAATAACTCCTGAACCGTAAGTCCTAGACGCTCGCTCTTGGCTGCATTCGATTCAGCTCGTGGCAGCCAGTCTAAAAAACACTATCTTGGACTTCTCTGCATGTTTCCCAGGCGAGCAATTGGCAGCATGTTCAGAACCATGTTTCTGTGAATAACTCCTGAACCGTAAGTCCTAGACGCTCGCTCTTGGCTGCATTCGATTCAGCTCGTGGCAGCCAGTCTAAAAAACACTATCTTGGACTTCTCTGCATGTTTCCCAGGCGAGCAATTGGCAGCATGTTCAGAACCATGTTTCTGTGAATAACTCCTGAACCGTAAGTCCTAGACGCTCGCTCTTGGCTGCATTCGATTCAGCTCGTGGCAGCCAGTCTAAAAAACACTATCTTGGACTTCTCTGCATGTTCCTAAGGCAAATGTTTCTAAAGCTAATTCTTGAACCGTAAGTCCTAGACGCTCGATCTTGGCGGCATTCGTCTCAGCGCCTGGCAATTAGTATAGGAGCACTGTGTTTGACTTCTCTGGATGTTTCCCAGGCGAGTTATTGACAAGTAAATCCTAGACGCTCGATCTTGGTTATTTTCGCTTTCGCGGCTGGCAGTAAAAGAACCATGTTTCTGTGAATAACTCCTGAACCGTAAGTCCTAGACGCTCGCTCTTGGCTGCATTCGATTCAGCTCGTGGCAGCCAGTCTAAAAAACACTATCTTGGACTTCTCTGCATGTTTCCCAGGCGAGCAATTGGCAGCATGTTCAGAACCATGTTTCTGTGAATAACTCCTGAACCGTAAGTCCTAGACGCTCGCTCTTGGCTGCATTCGATTCAGCTCGTGGCAGCCAGTCTAAAAAACACTATCTTGGACTTCTCTGCATGTTCCTAAGGCAAATGTTTCTAAAGCTAATTCTTGAACCGTAAGTCCTAGACGCTCGATCTTGGCGGCATTCGTCTCAGCGCCAGGCAATTAGTATAGGAGCACTGTGTTTGACTTCTCTGGATGTTTCCCAGGCGAGTTATTGACAAGTAAATCCTAGACGCTCGATCTTGGTTATTTTCGCTTTCGCGGCTGGCAGTAAAAGAACCATGTTTCTGTGAATAACTCCTGAACCGTAAGTCCTAGACGCTCGCTCTTGGCTGCATTCGATTCAGCTCGTGGCAGCCAGTCTAAAAAACACTATCTTGGACTTCTCTGCATGTTTCCCAGGCGAGAAATTGGCAGCATGTTCAGAACCATGTTTCTGTGAATAACTCCTGAACCGTAAGTCCTAGACGCTCGCTCTTGGCTGCATTCGATTCAGCTCGTGGCAGCCAGTCTAAAAAACACTATCTTGGACTTCTCTGCATGTTTCCCAGGCGAGCAATTGGCAGCATGTTCAGAACCATGTTTCTGTGAATAACTCCTGAACCGTAAGTCCTAGACGCTCGCTCTTGGCTGCATTCGATTCAGCTCGTGGCAGCCAGTCTAAAAAACACTATCTTGGACTTCTCTGCATGTTCCTAAGGCAAATGTTTCTAAAGCTAATTCTTGAACCGTAAGTCCTAGACGCTCGATCTTGGCGGCATTCGTCTCAGCGCCAGGCAATTAGTATAGGAGCACTGTGTTTGACTTCTCTGGATGTTTCCCAGGCGAGTTATTGACAAGTAAATCCTAGACGCTCGATCTTGGTTATTTTCGCTTTCGCGGCTGGCAGTAAAAGAACCATGTTTCTGTGAATAACTCCTGAACCGTAAGTCCTAGACGCTCGCTCTTGGCTGCATTCGATTCAGCTCGTGGCAGCCAGTCTAAAAAACACTATCTTGGACTTCTCTGCATGTTTCCCAGGCGAGCAATTGGCAGCATGTTCAGAACCATGTTTCTGTGAATAACTCCTGAACCGTAAGTCCTAGACGCTCGCTCTTGGCTGCATTCGATTCAGCTCGTGGCAGCCAGTCTAAAAAACACTATCTTGGACTTCTCTGCATGTTCCTAAGGCAAATGTTTCTAAAGCTAATTCTTGAACCGTAAGTCCTAGACGCTCGATCTTGGCGGCATTCGTCTCAGCGCCAGGCAATTAGTATAGGAGCACTGTGTTTGACTTCTCTGGATGTTTCCCAGGCGAGTTATTGACAAGTAAATCCTAGACGCTCGATCTTGGTTATTTTCGCTTTCGCGGCTGGCAGTAAAAGAACCATGTTTCTGTGAATAACTCCTGAACCGTAAGTCCTAGACGCTCGCTCTTGGCTGCATTCGATTCAGCTCGTGGCAGCCAGTCTAAAAAACACTATCTTGGACTTCTCTGCTTGTTTCCCAGGCGAGCAATTGGCAGCATGTTCAGAACCATGTTTCTGTGAATAACTCCTGAACCGTAAGTCCTAGACGCTCGCTCTTGGCTGCATTCGATTCAGCTCGTGGCAGCCAGTCTAAAAAACACTATCTTGGACTTCTCTGCATGTTTCCCAGGCGAGCAATTGGCAGCATGTTCAGAACCATGTTTCTGTGAATAACTCCTGAACCGTAAGTCCTAGACGCTCGCTCTTGGCTGCATTCGATTCAGCTCGTGGCAGCCAGTCTAAAAAACACTATCTTGGACTTCTCTGCATGTTTCCCAGGCGAGCAATTGGCAGCATGTTCAGAACCATGTTTCTGTGAATAACTCCTGAACCGTAAGTCCTAGACGCTCGCTCTTGGCTGCATTCGATTCAGCTCGTGGCAGCCAGTCTAAAAAACACTATCTTGGACTTCTCTGCATGTTCCTAAGGCAAATGTTTCTAAAGCTAATTCTTGAACCGTAAGTCCTAGACGCTCGATCTTGGCGGCATTCGTCTCAGCGCCACGCAATTAGTATAGGAGCACTGTGTTTGACTTCTCTGGATGTTTCCCAGGCGAGTTATTGACAAGTAAATCCTAGACGCTCGATCTTGGTTATTTTCGCTTTCGCGGCTGGCAGTAAAAGAACCATGTTTCTGTGAATAACTCCTGAACCGTAAGTCCTAGACGCTCGCTCTTGGCTGCATTCGATTCAGCTCGTGGCAGCCAGTCTAAAAAACACTATCTTGGACTTCTCTGCATGTTTCCCAGGCGAGAAATTGGCAGCATGTTCAGAACCATGTTTCTGTGAATAACTCCTGAACCGTAAGTCCTAGACGCTCGCTCTTGGCTGCATTCGATTCAGCTCGTGGCAGCCAGTCTAAAAAACACTATCTCGGACTTCTCTGCATGTTTCCCAGGCGAGCAATTGGCAGCATGTTCAGAACCATATTTCTGTGAATAACTCCTGAACCGTAAGTCCTAGACGCTCGCTCTTGGCTGCATTCGATTCAGCTCGTGGCAGCCAGTCTAAAAAACACTATCTTGGACTTCTCTGCATGTTTCCCAGGCGAGAAATTGGCAGCATGTTCAGAACCATGTTTCTGTGAATAACTCCTGAACCGTAAGTCCTAGACGCTCGCTCTTGGCTGCATTCGATTCAGCTCGTGGCAGCCAGTCTAAAAAACACTATCTTGGACTTCTCTGCATGTTTCCCAGGCGAGCAATTGGCAGCATGTTCAGAACCATGTTTCTGTGAATAACTCCTGAACCGTAAGTCCTAGACGCTCGCTCTTGGCTGCATTCGATTCAGCTCGTGGCAGCCAGTCTAAAAAACTCTATCTTGGACTTCTCTGCATGTTTCCCAGGCGAGCAATTGGCAGCATGTTCAGAACCATGTTTCTGTGAATAACTCCTGAACCGTAAGTCCTAGACGCTCGCTCTTGGCTGCATTCGATTCAGCTCGTGGCAGCCAGTCTAAAAAACACTATCTTGGACTTCTCTGCATGTTCCTAAGGCAAATGTTTCTAAAGCTAATTCTTGAACCGTAAGTCCTAGACGCTCGATCTTGGCGGCATTCGTCTCAGCGCCACGCAATTAGTATAGGAGCACTGTGTTTGACTTCTCTGGATGTTTCCCAGGCGAGTTATTGACAAGTAAATCCTAGACGCTCGATCTTGGTTATTTTCGCTTTCGCGGCTGGCAGTAAAAGAACCATGTTTCTGTGAATAACTCCTGAACCGTAAGTCCTAGACGCTCGCTCTTGGCTGCATTCGATTCAGCTCGTGGCAGCCAGTCTAAAAAACACTATCTTGGACTTCTCTGCATGTTTCCCAGGCGAGAAATTGGCAGCATGTTCAGAACCATGTTTCTGTGAATAACTCCTGAACCGTAAGTCCTAGACGCTCGCTCTTGGCTGCATTCGATTCAGCTCGTGGCAGCCAGTCTAAAAAACACTATCTCGGACTTCTCTGCATGTTTCCCAGGCGAGCAATTGGCAGCATGTTCAGAACCATATTTCTGTGAATAACTCCTGAACCGTAAGTCCTAGACGCTCGCTCTTGGCTGCATTCGATTCAGCTCGTGGCAGCCAGTCTAAAAAACACTATCTTGGACTTCTCTGCATGTTTCCCAGGCGAGAAATTGGCAGCATGTTCAGAACCATGTTTCTGTGAATAACTCCTGAACCGTAAGTCCTAGACGCTCGATCTTGGCGGCATTCGTCTCAGCGCCTGGCAATTAGTATAGGAGCACTGTGTTTGACTTCTCTGGATGTTTCCCAGGCGAGTTATTGACAAGTAAATCCTAGACGCTCGATCTTGGTTATTTTCGCTTTCGCGGCTGGCAGTAAAAGAACCATGTTTCTGTGAATAACTCCTGAACCGTAAGTCCTAGACGCTCGCTCTTGGCTGCATTCGATTCAGCTCGTGGCAGCCAGTCTAAAAAACACTATCTTGGACTTCTCTGCATGTTTCCCAGGCGAGCAATTGGCAGCATGTTCAGAACCATGTTTCTGTGAATAACTCCTGAACCGTAAGTCCTAGACGCTCGCTCTTGGCTGCATTCGATTCAGCTCGTGGCAGCCAGTCTAAAAAACACTATCTTGGACTTCTCTGCATGTTTCCCAGACGAGAAATTGGCAGCATGTTCAGAACCATGTTTCTGTGAATAACTCCTGAACCGTAAGTCCTAGACGCTCGATCTTGGCGGCATTCGTCTCAGCGCCTGGCAATTAGTATAGGAGCACTGTGTTTGACTTCTCTGGATGTTTCCCAGGCGAGTTATTGACAAGTAAATCCTAGACGCTCGATCTTGGTTATTTTCGCTTTCGCGGCTGGCAGTAAAAAAACCATGTTTCTGTGAATAACTCCTGAACCGTAAGTCCTAGACGCTCGCTCTTGGCTGCATTCGATTCAGCTCGTGGCAGCCAGTCTAAAAAACACTATCTTGGACTTCTCTGCATGTTTCCCAGGCGAGAAATTGGCAGCATGTTCAGAACCATGTTTCTGTGAATAACTCCTGAACCGTAAGTCCTAGACGCTCGCTCTTAGCTGCATTCGATTCAGCTCGTGGCAGCCAGTCTAAAAAACACTATCTTGGACTTCTCTGCATGTTTCCCAGACGAGAAATTGGCAGCATGTTCAGAACCATGTTTCTGTGAATAACTCCTGAACCGTAAGTCCTAGACGCTCGATCTTGGCGGCATTCGTCTCAGCGCCTGGCAATTAGTATAGGAGCACTGTGTTTGACTTCTCTGGATGTTTCCCAGGCGAGTTATTGACAAGTAAATCCTAGACGCTCGATCTTGGTTATTTTCGCTTTCGCGGCTGGCAGTAAAAAAAACCATGTTTCTGTGAATAACTCCTGAACCGTAAGTCCTAGACGCTCGCTCTTGGCTGCATTCGATTCAGCTCGTGGCAGCCAGTCTAAAAAACACTATCTTGGACTTCTCTGCATGTTTCCCAGGCGAGCAATTGGCAGCATGTTCAGAACCATGTTTCTGTGAATAACTCCTGAACCGTAAGTCCTAGACGCTCGCTCTTGGCTGCATTCGATTCAGCTCGTGGCAGCCAGTCTAAAAAACACTATCTTGGACTTCTCTGCATGTTTCCCAGGCGAGCAATTGGCAGCATGTTCAGAACCATGTTTCTGTGAATAACTCCTGAACCGTAAGTCCTAGACGCTCGATCTTGGCGGCATTCGTCTCAGCGCCTGGCAATTAGTATAGGAGCACTGTGTTTGACTTCTCTGGATGTTTCCCAGGCGAGTTATTGACAAGTAAATCCTAGACGCTCGATCTTGGTTATTTTCGCTTTCGCGGCTGGCAGTAAAAAAACCATGTTTCTGTGAATAACTCCTGAACCGTAAGTCCTAGACGCTCGCTCTTGGCTGCATTCGATTCAGCTCGTGGCAGCCAGTCTAAAAAACACTATCTTGGACTTCTCTGCATGTTTCCCAGGCGAGAAATTGGCAGCATGTTCAGAACCATGTTTCTGTGAATAACTCCTGAACCGTAAGTCCTAGACGCTCGCTCTTGGCTGCATTCGATTCAGCTCGTGGCAGCCAGTCTAAAAAACACTATCTCGGACTTCTCTGCATGTTTCCCAGGCGAGCAATTGGCAGCATGTTCAGAACCATATTTCTGTGAATAACTCCTGAACCGTAAGTCCTAGACGCTCGCTCTTGGCTGCATTCGATTCAGCTCGTGGCAGCCAGTCTAAAAAACACTATCTTGGACTTCTCTGCATGTTTCCCAGGCGAGAAATTGGCAGCATGTTCAGAACCATGTTTCTGTGAATAACTCCTGAACCGTAAGTCCTAGACGCTCGATCTTGGCGGCATTCGTCTCAGCGCCTGGCAATTAGTATAGGAGCACTGTGTTTGACTTCTCTGGATGTTTCCCAGGCGAGTTATTGACAAGTAAATCCTAGACGCTCGATCTTGGTTATTTTCGCTTTCGCGGCTGGCAGTAAAAGAACCATGTTTCTGTGAATAACTCCTGAACCGTAAGTCCTAGACGCTCGCTCTTGGCTGCATTCGATTCAGCTCGTGGCAGCCAGTCTAAAAAACACTATCTTGGACTTCTCTGCATGTTTCCCAGGCGAGAAATTGGCAGCATGTTCAGAACCATGTTTCTGTGAATAACTCCTGAACCGTAAGTCCTAGACGCTCGCTCTTGGCTGCATTCGATTCAGCTCGTGGCAGCCAGTCTAAAAAACACTATCTCGGACTTCTCTGCATGTTTCCCAGGCGAGCAATTGGCAGCATGTTCAGAACCATATTTCTGTGAATAACTCCTGAACCGTAAGTCCTAGACGCTCGCTCTTGGCTGCATTCGATTCAGCTCGTGGCAGCCAGTCTAAAAAACACTATCTTGGACTTCTCTGCATGTTCCTAAGGCAAATGTTTCTAAAGCTAATTCTTGAACCGTAAGTCCTAGACGCTCGATCTTGGCGGCATTCGTCTCAGCGCCAGGCAATTAGTATAGGAGCACTGTGTTTGACTTCTCTGGATGTTTCCCAGGCGAGTTATTGACAAGTAAATCCTAGACGCTCGATCTTGGTTATTTTCGCTTTCGCGGCTGGCAGTAAAAGAACCATGTTTCTGTGAATAACTCCTGAACCGTAAGTCCTAGACGCTCGCTCTTGGCTGCATTCGATTCAGCTCGTGGCAGCCAGTCTAAAAAACACTATCTTGGACTTCTCTGCATGTTTCCCAGGCGAGAAATTGGCAGCATGTTCAGAACCATGTTTCTGTGAATAACTCCTGAACCGTAAGTCCTAGACGCTCGCTCTTGGCTGCATTCGATTCAGCTCGTGGCAGCCAGTCTAAAAAACACTATCTTGGACTTCTCTGCATGTTTCCCAGGCGAGCAATTGGCAGCATGTTCAGAACCATGTTTCTGTGAATAACTCCTGAACCGTAAGTCCTAGACGCTCGCTCTTGGCTGCATTCGATTCAGCTCGTGGCAGCCAGTCTAAAAAACACTATCTTGGACTTCTCTGCATGTTCCTAAGGCAAATGTTTCTAAAGCTAATTCTTGAACCGTAAGTCCTAGACGCTCGATCTTGGCGGCATTCGTCTCAGCGCCAGGCAATTAGTATAGGAGCACTGTGTTTGACTTCTCTGGATGTTTCCCAGGCGAGTTATTGACAAGTAAATCCTAGACGCTCGATCTTGGTTATTTTCGCTTTCGCGGCTGGCAGTAAAAGAACCATGTTTCTGTGAATAACTCCTGAACCGTAAGTCCTAGACGCTCGCTCTTGGCTGCATTCGATTCAGCTCGTGGCAGCCAGTCTAAAAAACACTATCTTGGACTTCTCTGCATGTTTCCCAGGCGAGCAATTGGCAGCATGTTCAGAACCATGTTTCTGTGAATAACTCCTGAACCGTAAGTCCTAGACGCTCGCTCTTGGCTGCATTCGATTCAGCTCGTGGCAGCCAGTCTAAAAAACACTATCTTGGACTTCTCTGCATGTTCCTAAGGCAAATGTTTCTAAAGCTAATTCTTGAACCGTAAGTCCTAGACGCTCGATCTTGGCGGCATTCGTCTCAGCGCCAGGCAATTAGTATAGGAGCACTGTGTTTGACTTCTCTGGATGTTTCCCAGGCGAGTTATTGACAAGTAAATCCTAGACGCTCGATCTTGGTTATTTTCGCTTTCGCGGCTGGCAGTAAAAGAACCATGTTTCTGTGAATAACTCCTGAACCGTAAGTCCTAGACGCTCGCTCTTGGCTGCATTCGATTCAGCTCGTGGCAGCCAGTCTAAAAAACACTATCTTGGACTTCTCTGCTTGTTTCCCAGGCGAGCAATTGGCAGCATGTTCAGAACCATGTTTCTGTGAATAACTCCTGAACCGTAAGTCCTAGACGCTCGCTCTTGGCTGCATTCGATTCAGCTCGTGGCAGCCAGTCTAAAAAACACTATCTTGGACTTCTCTGCATGTTTCCCAGGCGAGCAATTGGCAGCATGTTCAGAACCATGTTTCTGTGAATAACTCCTGAACCGTAAGTCCTAGACGCTCGCTCTTGGCTGCATTCGATTCAGCTCGTGGCAGCCAGTCTAAAAAACACTATCTTGGACTTCTCTGCATGTTTCCCAGGCGAGCAATTGGCAGCATGTTCAGAACCATGTTTCTGTGAATAACTCCTGAACCGTAAGTCCTAGACGCTCGCTCTTGGCTGCATTCGATTCAGCTCGTGGCAGCCAGTCTAAAAAACACTATCTTGGACTTCTCTGCATGTTCCTAAGGCAAATGTTTCTAAAGCTAATTCTTGAACCGTAAGTCCTAGACGCTCGATCTTGGCGGCATTCGTCTCAGCGCCACGCAATTAGTATAGGAGCACTGTGTTTGACTTCTCTGGATGTTTCCCAGGCGAGTTATTGACAAGTAAATCCTAGACGCTCGATCTTGGTTATTTTCGCTTTCGCGGCTGGCAGTAAAAGAACCATGTTTCTGTGAATAACTACTGAACCGTAAGTCCTAGACGCTCGCTCTTGGCTGCATTCGATTCAGCTCGTGGCAGCCAGTCTAAAAAACACTATCTTGGACTTCTCTGCATGTTTCCCAGGCGAGAAATTGGCAGCATGTTCAGAACCATGTTTCTGTGAATAACTCCTGAACCGTAAGTCCTAGACGCTCGCTCTTGGCTGCATTCGATTCAGCTCGTGGCAGCCAGTCTAAAAAACACTATCTCGGACTTCTCTGCATGTTTCCCAGGCGAGCAATTGGCAGCATGTTCAGAACCATATTTCTGTGAATAACTCCTGAACCGTAAGTCCTAGACGCTCGCTCTTGGCTGCATTCGATTCAGCTCGTGGCAGCCAGTCTAAAAAACACTATCTTGGACTTCTCTGCATGTTTCCCAGGCGAGAAATTGGCAGCATGTTCAGAACCATGTTTCTGTGAATAACTCCTGAACCGTAAGTCCTAGACGCTCGCTCTTGGCTGCATTCGATTCAGCTCGTGGCAGCCAGTCTAAAAAACACTATCTTGGACTTCTCTGCATGTTTCCCAGGCGAGCAATTGGCAGCATGTTCAGAACCATGTTTCTGTGAATAACTCCTGAACCGTAAGTCCTAGACGCTCGCTCTTGGCTGCATTCGATTCAGCTCGTGGCAGCCAGTCTAAAAAACTCTATCTTGGACTTCTCTGCATGTTTCCCAGGCGAGCAATTGGCAGCATGTTCAGAACCATGTTTCTGTGAATAACTCCTGAACCGTAAGTCCTAGACGCTCGCTCTTGGCTGCATTCGATTCAGCTCGTGGCAGCCAGTCTAAAAAACACTATCTTGGACTTCTCTGCATGTTCCTAAGGCAAATGTTTCTAAAGCTAATTCTTGAACCGTAAGTCCTAGACGCTCGATCTTGGCGGCATTCGTCTCAGCGCCACGCAATTAGTATAGGAGCACTGTGTTTGACTTCTCTGGATGTTTCCCAGGCGAGTTATTGACAAGTAAATCCTAGACGCTCGATCTTGGTTATTTTCGCTTTCGCGGCTGGCAGTAAAAGAACCATGTTTCTGTGAATAACTCCTGAACCGTAAGTCCTAGACGCTCGCTCTTGGCTGCATTCGATTCAGCTCGTGGCAGCCAGTCTAAAAAACACTATCTTGGACTTCTCTGCATGTTTCCCAGGCGAGAAATTGGCAGCATGTTCAGAACCATGTTTCTGTGAATAACTCCTGAACCGTAAGTCCTAGACGCTCGCTCTTGGCTGCATTCGATTCAGCTCGTGGCAGCCAGTCTAAAAAACACTATCTCGGACTTCTCTGCATGTTTCCCAGGCGAGCAATTGGCAGCATGTTCAGAACCATATTTCTGTGAATAACTCCTGAACCGTAAGTCCTAGACGCTCGCTCTTGGCTGCATTCGATTCAGCTCGTGGCAGCCAGTCTAAAAAACACTATCTTGGACTTCTCTGCATGTTTCCCAGGCGAGAAATTGGCAGCATGTTCAGAACCATGTTTCTGTGAATAACTCCTGAACCGTAAGTCCTAGACGCTCGATCTTGGCGGCATTCGTCTCAGCGCCTGGCAATTAGTATAGGAGCACTGTGTTTGACTTCTCTGGATGTTTCCCAGGCGAGTTATTGACAAGTAAATCCTAGACGCTCGATCTTGGTTATTTTCGCTTTCGCGGCTGGCAGTAAAAGAACCATGTTTCTGTGAATAACTCCTGAACCGTAAGTCCTAGACGCTCGCTCTTGGCTGCATTCGATTCAGCTCGTGGCAGCCAGTCTGAAAAACACTATCTTGGACTTCTCTGCATGTTTCCCAGGCGAGCAATTGGCAGCATGTTCAGAACCATGTTTCTGTGAATAACTCCTGAACCGTAAGTCCTAGACGCTCGCTCTTGGCTGCATTCGATTCAGCTCGTGGCAGCCAGTCTAAAAAAACTCTATCTTGGACTTCTCTGCATGTTTCCCAGGCGAGCAATTGGCAGCATGTTCAGAACCATGTTTCTGTGAATAACTCCTGAACCGTAAGTCCTAGACGCTCGCTCTTGGCTGCATTCGATTCAGCTCGTGGCAGCCAGTCTAAAAAACACTATCTTGGACTTCTCTGCATGTTCCTAAGGCAAATGTTTCTAAAGCTAATTCTTGAACCGTAAGTCCTAGACGCTCGATCTTGGCGGCATTCGTCTCAGCGCCACGCAATTAGTATAGGAGCACTGTGTTTGACTTCTCTGGATGTTTCCCAGGCGAGTTATTGACAAGTAAATCCTAGACGCTCGATCTTGGTTATTTTCGCTTTCGCGGCTGGCAGTAAAAGAACCATGTTTCTGTGAATAACTCCTGAACCGTAAGTCCTAGACGCTCGCTCTTGGCTGCATTCGATTCAGCTCGTGGCAGCCAGTCTAAAAAACACTATCTTGGACTTCTCTGCATGTTTCCCAGGCGAGAAATTGGCAGCATGTTCAGAACCATGTTTCTGTGAATAACTCCTGAACCGTAAGTCCTAGACGCTCGCTCTTGGCTGCATTCGATTCAGCTCGTGGCAGCCAGTCTAAAAAACACTATCTCGGACTTCTCTGCATGTTTCCCAGGCGAGCAATTGGCAGCATGTTCAGAACCCTATTTCTGTGAATAACTCCTGAACCGTAAGTCCTAGACGCTCGCTCTTGGCTGCATTCGATTCAGCTCGTGGCAGCCAGTCTAAAAAACACTATCTTGGACTTCTCTGCATGTTTCCCAGGCGAGAAATTGGCAGCATGTTCAGAACCATGTTTCTGTGAATAACTCCTGAACCGTAAGTCCTAGACGCTCGATCTTGGCGGCATTCGTCTCAGCGCCTGGCAATTAGTATAGGAGCACTGTGTTTGACTTCTCTGGATGTTTCCCAGGCGAGTTATTGACAAGTAAATCCTAGACGCTCGATCTTGGTTATTTTCGCTTTCGCGGCTGGCAGTAAAAGAACCATGTTTCTGTGAATAACTCCTGAACCGTAAGTCCTAGACGCTCGCTCTTGGCTGCATTCGATTCAGCTCGTGGCAGCCAGTCTAAAAAACACTATCTTGGACTTCTCTGCATGTTTCCCAGGCGAGCAATTGGCAGCATGTTCAGAACCATGTTTTTGTGAATAACTCCTGAACCGTAAGTCCTAGACGCTCGCTCTTGGCTGCATTCGATTCAGCTCGTGGCAGCCAGTCTAAAAAACACTATCTTGGACTTCTCTGCATGTTTCCCAGGCGAGAAATTGGCAGCATGTTCAGAACCATGTTTCTGTGAATAACTCCTGAACCGTAAGTCCTAGACGCTCGCTCTTGGCTGCATTCGATTCAGCTCGTGGCAGCCAGTCTAAAAAACACTATCTTGGACTTCTCTGCATGTTTCCCAGACGAGAAATTGGCAGCATGTTCAGAACCATGTTTCTGTGAATAACTCCTGAACCGTAAGTCCTAGACGCTCGATCTTGGCGGCATTCGTCTCAGCGCCTGGCAATTAGTATAGGAGCACTGTGTTTGACTTCTCTGGATGTTTCCCAGGCGAGTTATTGACAAGTAAATCCTAGACGCTCGATCTTGGTTATTTTCGCTTTCGCGGCTGGCAGTAAAAAAACCATGTTTCTGTGAATAACTCCTGAACCGTAAGTCCTAGACGCTCGCTCTTGGCTGCATTCGATTCAGCTCGTGGCAGCCAGTCTAAAAAACACTATCTTGGACTTCTCTGCATGTTTCCCAGGCGAGAAATTGGCAGCATGTTCAGAACCATGTTTCTGTGAATAACTCCTGAACCGTAAGTCCTAGACGCTCGCTCTTAGCTGCATTCGATTCAGCTCGTGGCAGCCAGTCTAAAAAACACTATCTTGGACTTCTCTGCATGTTTCCCAGACGAGAAATTGGCAGCATGTTCAGAACCATGTTTCTGTGAATAACTCCTGAACCGTAAGTCCTAGACGCTCGATCTTGGCGGCATTCGTCTCAGCGCCTGGCAATTAGTATAGGAGCACTGTGTTTGACTTCTCTGGATGTTTCCCAGGCGAGTTATTGACAAGTAAATCCTAGACGCTCGATCTTGGTTATTTTCGCTTTCGCGGCTGGCAGTAAAAAAACCATGTTTCTGTGAATAACTCCTGAACCGTAAGTCCTAGACGCTCGCTCTTGGCTGCATTCGATTCAGCTCGTGGCAGCCAGTCTAAAAAACACTATCTTGGACTTCTCTGCATGTTTCCCAGGCGAGCAATTGGCAGCATGTTCAGAACCATGTTTCTGTGAATAACTCCTGAACCGTAAGTCCTAGACGCTCGCTCTTGGCTGCATTCGATTCAGCTCGTGGCAGCCAGTCTAAAAAACACTATCTTGGACTTCTCTGCATGTTTCCCAGGCGAGCAATTGGCAGCATGTTCAGAACCATGTTTCTGTGAATAACTCCTGAACCGTAAGTCCTAGACGCTCGATCTTGGCGGCATTCGTCTCAGCGCCTGGCAATTAGTATAGGAGCACTGTGTTTGACTTCTCTGGATGTTTCCCAGGCGAGTTATTGACAAGTAAATCCTAGACGCTCGATCTTGGTTATTTTCGCTTTCGCGGCTGGCAGTAAAAAAACCATGTTTCTGTGAATAACTCCTGAACCGTAAGTCCTAGACGCTCGCTCTTGGCTGCATTCGATTCAGCTCGTGGCAGCCAGTCTAAAAAACACTATCTTGGACTTCTCTGCATGTTTCCCAGGCGAGCAATTGGCAGCATGTTCAGAACCATGTTTCTGTGAATAACTCCTGAACCGTAAGTCCTAGACGCTCGCTCTTGGCTGCATTCGATTCAGCTCGTGGCAGCCAGTCTAAAAAACACTATCTTGGACTTCTCTGCATGTTTCCCAGGCGAGCAATTGGCAGCATGTTCAGAACCATGTTTCTGTGAATAACTCCTGAACCGTAAGTCCTAGACGCTCGCTCTTGGCTGCATTCGATTCAGCTCGTGGCAGCCAGTCTAAAAAACACTATCTTGGACTTCTCTGCATGTTTCCCAGGCGAGCAATTGGCAGCATGTTCAGAACCATGTTTCTGTGAATAACTCCTGAACCGTAAGTCCTAGACGCTCGATCTTGGCGGCATTCGTCTCAGCGCCTGGCAATTAGTATAGGAGCACTGTGTTTGACTTCTCTGGATGTTTCCCAGGCGAGTTATTGACAAGTAAATCCTAGACGCTCGATCTTGGTTATTTTCGCTTTCGCGGCTGGCAGTAAAAAAACCATGTTTCTGTGAATAACTCCTGAACCGTAAGTCCTAGACGCTCGCTCTTGGCTGCATTCGATTCAGCTCGTGGCAGCCAGTCTAAAAAACACTATCTTGGACTTCTCTGCATGTTTCCCAGGCGAGCAATTGGCAGCATGTTCAGAACCATGTTTCTGTGAATAACTCCTGAACCGTAAGTCCTAGACGCTCGCTCTTGGCTGCATTCGATTCAGCTCGTGGCAGCCAGTCTAAAAAACACTATCTTGGACTTCTCTGCATGTTTCCCAGGCGAGAAATTGGCAGCATGTTCAGAACCATGTTTCTGTGAATAACTCCTGAACCGTAAGTCCTAGACGCTCGCTCTTGGCTGCATTCGATTCAGCTCGTGGCAGCCAGTCTACAAAACACTATCTTGGACTTCTCTGCATGTTTCCCAGGCGAGAAATTGGCAGCATGTTCAGAACCATGTTTCTGTGAATAACTCCTGAACCGTAAGTCCTAGACGCTCGATCTTGGCGGCATTCGTCTCAGCGCCTGGCAATTAGTATAGGAGCACTGTGTTTGACTTCTCTGGATGTTTCCCAGGCGAGTTATTGACAAGTAAATCCTAGACGCTCGATCTTGGTTATTTTCGCTTTCGCGGCTGGCAGTAAAAGAACCATGTTTCTGTGAATAACTCCTGAACCGTAAGTCCTAGACGCTCGCTCTTGGCTGCATTCGATTCAGCTCGTGGCAGCCAGTCTAAAAAACACTATCTTGGACTTCTCTGCATGTTTCCCAGGCGAGCAATTGGCAGCATGTTCAGAACCATGTTTCTGTGAATAACTCCTGAACCGTAAGTCCTAGACGCTCGCTCTTGGCTGCATTCGATTCAGCTCGTGGCAGCCAGTCTAAAAAACACTATCTTGGACTTCTCTGCATGTTTCCCAGGCGAGCAATTGGCAGCATGTTCAGAACCATGTTTCTGTGAATAACTCCTGAACCGTAAGTCCTAGACGCTCGATCTTGGCGGCATTCGTCTCAGCGCCTGGCAATTAGTATAGGAGCACTGTGTTTGACTTCTCTGGATGTTTCCCAGGCGAGTTATTGACAAGTAAATCCTAGACGCTCGATCTTGGTTATTTTCGCTTTCGCGGCTGGCAGTAAAAAAACCATGTTTCTGTGAATAACTCCTGAACCGTAAGTCCTAGACGCTCGCTCTTGGCTGCATTCGATTCAGCTCGTGGCAGCCAGTCTAAAAAACACTATCTCGGACTTCTCTGCATGTTTCCCAGGCGAGCAATTGGCAGCATGTTCAGAACCATATTTCTGTGAATAACTCCTGAACCGTAAGTCCTAGACGCTCGCTCTTGGCTGCATTCGATTCAGCTCGTGGCAGCCAGTCTAAAAAACACTATCTTGGACTTCTCTGCATGTTTCCCAGGCGAGAAATTGGCAGCATGTTCAGAACCATGTTTCTGTGAATAACTCCTGAACCGTAAGTCCTAGACGCTCGCTCTTGGCTGCATTCGATTCAGCTCGTGGCAGCCAGTCTAAAAAACACTATCTTGGACTTCTCTGCATGTTTCCCAGGCGAGCAATTGGCAGCATGTTCAGAACCATGTTTCTGTGAATAACTCCTGAACCGTAAGTCCTAGACGCTCGATCTTGGCGGCATTCGTCTCAGCGCCTGGCAATTAGTATAGGAGCACTGTGTTTGACTTCTCTGGATGTTTCCCAGGCGAGTTATTGACAAGTAAATCCTAGACGCTCGATCTTGGTTATTTTCGCTTTCGCGGCTGGCAGTAAAAAAACCATGTTTCTGTGAATAACTCCTGAACCGTAAGTCCTAGACGCTCGCTCTTGGCTGCATTCGATTCAGCTCGTGGCAGCCAGTCTAAAAAAACACTATCTTGGACTTCTCTGCATGTTTCCCAGGCGAGCAATTGGCAGCATGTTCAGAACCATGTTTCTGTGAATAACTCCTGAACCGTAAGTCCTAGACGCTCGCTCTTGGCTGCATTCGATTCAGCTCGTGGCAGCCAGTCTAAAAAACACTATCTTGGACTTCTCTGCATGTTTCCCAGGCGAGCAATTGGCAGCATGTTCAGAACCATGTTTCTGTGAATAACTCCTGAACCGTAAGTCCTAGACGCTCGCTCTTGGCTGCATTCGATTCAGCTCGTGGCAGCCAGTCTAAAAAACACTATCTTGGACTTCTCTGCATGTTTCCCAGGCGAGCAATTGGCAGCATGTTCAGAACCATGTTTCTGTGAATAACTCCTGAACCGTAAGTCCTAGACGCTCGATCTTGGCGGCATTCGTCTCAGCGCCTGGCAATTAGTATAGGAGCACTGTGTTTGACTTCTCTGGATGTTTCCCAGGCGAGTTATTGACAAGTAAATCCTAGACGCTCGATCTTGGTTATTTTCGCTTTCGCGGCTGGCAGTAAAAAAACCATGTTTCTGTGAATAACTCCTGAACCGTAAGTCCTAGACGCTCGCTCTTGGCTGCATTCGATTCAGCTCGTGGCAGCCAGTCTAAAAAACACTATCTTGGACTTCTCTGCATGTTTCCCAGGCGAGCAATTGGCAGCATGTTCAGAACCATGTTTCTGTGAATAACTCCTGAACCGTAAGTCCTAGACGCTCGCTCTTGGCTGCATTCGATTCAGCTCGTGGCAGCCAGTCTAAAAAACACTATCTTGGACTTCTCTGCATGTTTCCCAGGCGAGAAATTGGCAGCATGTTCAGAACCATGTTTCTGTGAATAACTCCTGAACCGTAAGTCCTAGACGCTCGCTCTTGGCTGCATTCGATTCAGCTCGTGGCAGCCAGTCTACAAAACACTATCTTGGACTTCTCTGCATGTTTCCCAGGCGAGAAATTGGCAGCATGTTCAGAACCATGTTTCTGTGAATAACTCCTGAACCGTAAGTCCTAGACGCTCGATCTTGGCGGCATTCGTCTCAGCGCCTGGCCATTAGTATAGGAGCACTGTGTTTGACTTCTCTGGATGTTTCCCAGGCGAGTTATTGACAAGTAAATCCTAGACGCTCGATCTTGGTTATTTTCGCTTTCGCGGCTGGCAGTAAAAGAACCATGTTTCTGTGAATAACTCCTGAACCGTAAGTCCTAGACGCTCGCTCTTGGCTGCATTCGATTCAGCTCGTGGCAGCCAGTCTAAAAAACACTATCTTGGACTTCTCTGCATGTTTCCCAGGCGAGCAATTGGCAGCATGTTCAGAACCATGTTTCTGTGAATAACTCCTGAACCGTAAGTCCTAGACGCTCGCTCTTGGCTGCATTCGATTCAGCTCGTGGCAGCCAGTCTAAAAAACACTATCTTGGACTTCTCTGCATGTTTCCCAGGCGAGCAATTGGCAGCATGTTCAGAACCATGTTTCTGTGAATAACTCCTGAACCGTAAGTCCTAGACGCTCGATCTTGGCGGCATTCGTCTCAGCGCCTGGCAATTAGTATAGGAGCACTGTGTTTGACTTCTCTGGATGTTTCCCAGGCGAGTTATTGACAAGTAAATCCTAGACGCTCGATCTTGGTTATTTTCGCTTTCGCGGCTGGCAGTAAAAAAACCATGTTTCTGTGAATAACTCCTGAACCGTAAGTCCTAGACGCTCGCTCTTGGCTGCATTCGATTCAGCTCGTGGCAGCCAGTCTAAAAAACACTATCTCGGACTTCTCTGCATGTTTCCCAGGCGAGCAATTGGCAGCATGTTCAGAACCATATTTCTGTGAATAACTCCTGAACCGTAAGTCCTAGACGCTCGCTCTTGGCTGCATTCGATTCAGCTCGTGGCAGCCAGTCTAAAAAACACTATCTTGGACTTCTCTGCATGTTTCCCAGGCGAGAAATTGGCAGCATGTTCAGAACCATGTTTCTGTGAATAACTCCTGAACCGTAAGTCCTAGACGCTCGCTCTTGGCTGCATTCGATTCAGCTCGTGGCAGCCAGTCTAAAAAACACTATCTTGGACTTCTCTGCATGTTTCCCAGGCGAGCAATTGGCAGCATGTTCAGAACCATGTTTCTGTGAATAACTCCTGAACCGTAAGTCCTAGACGCTCGCTCTTGGCTGCATTCGATTCAGCTCGTGGCAGCCAGTCTAAAAAACTCTATCTTGGACTTCTCTGCATGTTTCCCAGGCGAGCAATTGGCAGCATGTTCAGAACCATGTTTCTGTGAATAACTCCTGAACCGTAAGTCCTAGACGCTCGCTCTTGGCTGCATTCGATTCAGCTCGTGGCAGCCAGTCTAAAAAACACTATCTTGGACTTCTCTGCATGTTCCTAAGGCAAATGTTTCTAAAGCTAATTCTTGAACCGTAAGTCCTAGACGCTCGATCTTGGCGGCATTCGTCTCAGCGCCACGCAATTAGTATAGGAGCACTGTGTTTGACTTCTCTGGATGTTTCCCAGGCGAGTTATTGACAAGTAAATCCTAGACGCTCGATCTTGGTTATTTTCGCTTTCGCGGCTGGCAGTAAAAGAACCATGTTTCTGTGAATAACTCCTGAACCGTAAGTCCTAGACGCTCGCTCTTGGCTGCATTCGATTCAGCTCGTGGCAGCCAGTCTAAAAAACACTATCTTGGACTTCTCTGCATGTTTCCCAGGCGAGAAATTGGCAGCATGTTCAGAACCATGTTTCTGTGAATAACTCCTGAACCGTAAGTCCTAGACGCTCGCTCTTGGCTGCATTCGATTCAGCTCGTGGCAGCCAGTCTAAAAAACACTATCTCGGACTTCTCTGCATGTTTCCCAGGCGAGCAATTGGCAGCATGTTCAGAACCATATTTCTGTGAATAACTCCTGAACCGTAAGTCCTAGACGCTCGCTCTTGGCTGCATTCGATTCAGCTCGTGGCAGCCAGTCTAAAAAACACTATCTTGGACTTCTCTGCATGTTTCCCAGGCGAGAAATTGGCAGCATGTTCAGAACCATGTTTCTGTGAATAACTCCTGAACCGTAAGTCCTAGACGCTCGATCTTGGCGGCATTCGTCTCAGCGCCTGGCAATTAGTATAGGAGCACTGTGTTTGACTTCTCTGGATGTTTCCCAGGCGAGTTATTGACAAGTAAATCCTAGACGCTCGATCTTGGTTATTTTCGCTTTCGCGGCTGGCAGTAAAAGAACCATGTTTCTGTGAATAACTCCTGAACCGTAAGTCCTAGACGCTCGCTCTTGGCTGCATTCGATTCAGCTCGTGGCAGCCAGTCTAAAAAACACTATCTTGGACTTCTCTGCATGTTTCCCAGGCGAGCAATTGGCAGCATGTTCAGAACCATGTTTCTGTGAATAACTCCTGAACCGTAAGTCCTAGACGCTCGCTCTTGGCTGCATTCGATTCAGCTCGTGGCAGCCAGTCTAAAAAACTCTATCTTGGACTTCTCTGCATGTTTCCCAGGCGAGCAATTGGCAGCATGTTCAGAACCATGTTTCTGTGAATAACTCCTGAACCGTAAGTCCTAGACGCTCGCTCTTGGCTGCATTCGATTCAGCTCGTGGCAGCCAGTCTAAAAAACACTATCTTGGACTTCTCTGCATGTTCCTAAGGCAAATGTTTCTAAAGCTAATTCTTGAACCGTAAGTCCTAGACGCTCGCTCTTGGCTGCATTCGATTCAGCTCGTGGCAGCCAGTCTAAAAAACACTATCTTGGACTTCTCTGCATGTTTCCCAGGCGAGAAATTGGCAGCATGTTCAGAACCATGTTTCTGTGAATAACTCCTGAACCGTAAGTCCTAGACGCTCGCTCTTGGCTGCATTCGATTCAGCTCGTGGCAGCCAGTCTAAAAAACACTATCTTGGACTTCTCTGCATGTTTCCCAGACGAGAAATTGGCAGCATGTTCAGAACCATGTTTCTGTGAATAACTCCTGAACCGTAAGTCCTAGACGCTCGATCTTGGCGGCATTCGTCTCAGCGCCTGGCAATTAGTATAGGAGCACTGTGTTTGACTTCTCTGGATGTTTCCCAGGCGAGTTATTGACAAGTAAATCCTAGACGCTCGATCTTGGTTATTTTCGCTTTCGCGGCTGGCAGTAAAAAAACCATGTTTCTGTGAATAACTCCTGAACCGTAAGTCCTAGACGCTCGCTCTTGGCTGCATTCGATTCAGCTCGTGGCAGCCAGTCTAAAAAACACTATCTTGGACTTCTCTGCATGTTTCCCAGGCGAGAAATTGGCAGCATGTTCAGAACCATGTTTCTGTGAATAACTCCTGAACCGTAAGTCCTAGACGCTCGCTCTTGGCTGCATTCGATTCAGCTCGTGGCAGCCAGTCTAAAAAACACTATCTCGGACTTCTCTGCATGTTTCCCAGACGAGCAATTGGCAGCATGTTCAGAACCATATTTCTGTGAATAACTCCTGAACCGTAAGTCCTAGACGCTCGCTCTTGGCTGCATTCGATTCAGCTCGTGGCAGCCAGTCTAAAAAACACTATCTTGGACTTCTCTGCATGTTTCCCAGGCGAGAAATTGGCAGCATGTTCAGAACCATGTTTCTGTGAATAACTCCTGAACCGTAAGTCCTAGACGCTCGATCTTGGCGGCATTCGTCTCAGCGCCTGGCAATTAGTATAGGAGCACTGTGTTTGACTTCTCTGGATGTTTCCCAGGCGAGTTATTGACAAGTAAATCCTAGACGCTCGATCTTGGTTATTTTCGCTTTCGCGGCTGGCAGTAAAAGAACCATGTTTCTGTGAATAACTCCTGAACCGTAAGTCCTAGACGCTCGCTCTTGGCTGCATTCGATTCAGCTCGTGGCAGCCAGTCTAAAAAACACTATCTTGGACTTCTCTGCATGTTTCCCAGGCGAGCAATTGGCAGCATGTTCAGAACCATGTTTCTGTGAATAACTCCTGAACCGTAAGTCCTAGACGCTCGCTCTTGGCTGCATTCGATTCAGCTCGTGGCAGCCAGTCTAAAAAACTCTATCTTGGACTTCTCTGCATGTTTCCCAGGCGAGCAATTGGCAGCATGTTCAGAACCATGTTTCTGTGAATAACTCCTGAACCGTAAGTCCTAGACGCTCGCTCTTGGCTGCATTCGATTCAGCTCGTGGCAGCCAGTCTAAAAAACACTATCTTGGACTTCTCTGCATGTTCCTAAGGCAAATGTTTCTAAAGCTAATTCTTGAACCGTAAGTCCTAGACGCTCGATCTTGGCGGCATTCGTCTCAGCGCCACGCAATTAGTATAGGAGCACTGTGTTTGACTTCTCTGGATGTTTCCCAGGCGAGTTATTGACAAGTAAATCCTAGACGCTCGATCTTGGTTATTTTCGCTTTCGCGGCTGGCAGTAAAAGAACCATGTTTCTGTGAATAACTCCTGAACCGTAAGTCCTAGACGCTCGCTCTTGGCTGCATTCGATTCAGCTCGTGGCAGCCAGTCTAAAAAACACTATCTTGGACTTCTCTGCATGTTTCCCAGGCGAGAAATTGGCAGCATGTTCAGAACCATGTTTCTGTGAATAACTCCTGAACCGTAAGTCCTAGACGCTCGCTCTTGGCTGCATTCGATTCAGCTCGTGGCAGCCAGTCTAAAAAACACTATCTCGGACTTCTCTGCATGTTTCCCAGGCGAGCAATTGGCAGCATGTTCAGAACCATATTTCTGTGAATAACTCCTGAACCGTAAGTCCTAGACGCTCGCTCTTGGCTGCATTCGATTCAGCTCGTGGCAGCCAGTCTAAAAAACACTATCTTGGACTTCTCTGCATGTTTCCCAGGCGAGAAATTGGCAGCATGTTCAGAACCATGTTTCTGTGAATAACTCCTGAACCGTAAGTCCTAGACGCTCGCTCTTGGCTGCATTCGATTCAGCTCGTGGCAGCCAGTCTAAAAAACACTATCTTGGACTTCTCTGCATGTTTCCCAGGCGAGCAATTGGCAGCATGTTCAGAACCATGTTTCTGTGAATAACTCCTGAACCGTAAGTCCTAGACGCTCGCTCTTGGCTGCATTCGATTCAGCTCGTGGCAGCCAGTCTAAAAAACACTATCTTGGACTTCTCTGCATGTTTCCCAGGCGAGCAATTGGCAGCATGTTCAGAACCATGTTTCTGTGAATAACTCCTGAACCGTAAGTCCTAGACGCTCGCTCTTGGCTGCATTCGATTCAGCTCGTGGCAGCCAGTCTAAAAAACACTATCTTGGACTTCTCTGCATGTTCCTAAGGCAAATGTTTCTAAAGCTAATTCTTGAACCGTAAGTCCTAGACGCTCGATCTTGGCGGCATTCGTCTCAGCGCCAGGCAATTAGTATAGGAGCACTGTGTTTGACTTCTCTGGATGTTTCCCAGGCGAGTTATTGACAAGTAAATCCTAGACGCTCGATCTTGGTTATTTTCGCTTTCGCGGCTGGCAGTAAAAGAACCATGTTTCTGTGAATAACTCCTGAACCGTAAGTCCTAGACGCTCGCTCTTGGCTGCATTCGATTCAGCTCGTGGCAGCCAGTCTAAAAAACACTATCTTGGACTTCTCTGCATGTTTCCCAGGCGAGCAATTGGCAGCATGTTCAGAACCATGTTTCTGTGAATAACTCCTGAACCGTAAGTCCTAGACGCTCGCTCTTGGCTGCATTCGATTCAGCTCGTGGCAGCCAGTCTAAAAAACACTATCTTGGACTTCTCTGCATGTTCCTAAGGCAAATGTTTCTAAAGCTAATTCTTGAACCGTAAGTCCTAGACGCTCGATCTTGGCGGCATTCGTCTCAGCGCCACGCAATTAGTATAGGAGCACTGTGTTTGACTTCTCTGGATGTTTCCCAGGCGAGTTATTGACAAGTAAATCCTAGACGCTCGATCTTGGTTATTTTCGCTTTCGCGGCTGGCAGTAAAAGAACCATGTTTCTGTGAATAACTCCTGAACCGTAAGTCCTAGACGCTCGCTCTTGGCTGCATTCGATTCAGCTCGTGGCAGCCAGTCTAAAAAACACTATCTTGGACTTCTCTGCATGTTTCCCAGGCGAGAAATTGGCAGCATGTTCAGAACCATGTTTCTGTGAATAACTCCTGAACCGTAAGTCCTAGACGCTCGCTCTTGGCTGCATTCGATTCAGCTCGTGGCAGCCAGTCTAAAAAACACTATCTCGGACTTCTCTGCATGTTTCCCAGACGAGCAATTGGCAGCATGTTCAGAACCATATTTCTGTGAATAACTCCTGAACCGTAAGTCCTAGACGCTCGCTCTTGGCTGCATTCGATTCAGCTCGTGGCAGCCAGTCTAAAAAACACTATCTTGGACTTCTCTGCATGTTTCCCAGGCGAGAAATTGGCAGCATGTTCAGAACCATGTTTCTGTGAATAACTCCTGAAGCGTAAGTCCTAGACGCTCGCTCTTGGCTGCATTCGATTCAGCTCGTGGCAGCCAGTCTAAAAAACACTATCTTGGACTTCTCTGCATGTTTCCCAGACGAGCAATTGGCAGCATGTTCAGAACCATATTTCTGTGAATAACTCCTGAACCGTAAGTCCTAGACGCTCGCTCTTGGCTGCATTCGATTCAGCTCGTGGCAGCCAGTCTAAAAAACACTATCTTGGACTTCTCTGCATGTTTCCCAGGCGAGAAATTGGCAGCATGTTCAGAACCATGTTTCTGTGAATAACTCCTGAACCGTAAGTCCTAGACGCTCGCTCTTGGCTGCATTCGATTCAGCTCGTGGCAGCCAGTCTAAAAAACACTATCTCGGACTTCTCTGCATGTTTCCCAGGCGAGCAATTGGCAGCATGTTCAGAACCATATTTCTGTGAATAACTCCTGAACCGTAAGTCCTAGACGCTCGCTCTTGGCTGCATTCGATTCAGCTCGTGGCAGCCAGTCTAAAAAACACTATCTTGGACTTCTCTGCATGTTTCCCAGGCGAGAAATTGGCAGCATGTTCAGAACCATGTTTCTGTGAATAACTCCTGAACCGTAAGTCCTAGACGCTCGATCTTGGCGGCATTCGTCTCAGCGCCTGGCAATTAGTATAGGAGCACTGTGTTTGACTTCTCTGGATGTTTCCCAGGCGAGTTATTGACAAGTAAATCCTAGACGCTCGATCTTGGTTATTTTCGCTTTCGCGGCTGGCAGTAAAAGAACCATGTTTCTGTGAATAACTCCTGAACCGTAAGTCCTAGACGCTCGCTCTTGGCTGCATTCGATTCAGCTCGTGGCAGCCAGTCTAAAAAACACTATCTTGGACTTCTCTGCATGTTTCCCAGGCGAGCAATTGGCAGCATGTTCAGAACCATGTTTCTGTGAATAACTCCTGAACCGTAAGTCCTAGACGCTCGCTCTTGGCTGCATTCGATTCAGCTCGTGGCAGCCAGTCTAAAAAACTCTATCTTGGACTTCTCTGCATGTTTCCCAGGCGAGCAATTGGCAGCATGTTCAGAACCATGTTTCTGTGAATAACTCCTGAACCGTAAGTCCTAGACGCTCGCTCTTGGCTGCATTCGATTCAGCTCGTGGCAGCCAGTCTAAAAAACACTATCTTGGACTTCTCTGCATGTTCCTAAGGCAAATGTTTCTAAAGCTAATTCTTGAACCGTAAGTCCTAGACGCTCGATCTTGGCGGCATTCGTCTCAGCGCCACGCAATTAGTATAGGAGCACTGTGTTTGACTTCTCTGGATGTTTCCCAGGCGAGTTATTGACAAGTAAATCCTAGACGCTCGATCTTGGTTATTTTCGCTTTCGCGGCTGGCAGTAAAAGAACCATGTTTCTGTGAATAACTCCTGAACCGTAAGTCCTAGACGCTCGCTCTTGGCTGCATTCGATTCAGCTCGTGGCAGCCAGTCTAAAAAACACTATCTTGGACTTCTCTGCATGTTTCCCAGGCGAGAAATTGGCAGCATGTTCAGAACCATGTTTCTGTGAATAACTCCTGAACCGTAAGTCCTAGACGCTCGCTCTTGGCTGCATTCGATTCAGCTCGTGGCAGCCAGTCTAAAAAACACTATCTCGGACTTCTCTGCATGTTTCCCAGGCGAGCAATTGGCAGCATGTTCAGAACCATATTTCTGTGAATAACTCCTGAACCGTAAGTCCTAGACGCTCGCTCTTGGCTGCATTCGATTCAGCTCGTGGCAGCCAGTCTAAAAAACACAATCTTGGACTTCTCTGCATGTTTCCCAGGCGAGAAATTGGCAGCATGTTCAGAACCATGTTTCTGTGAATAACTCCTGAACCGTAAGTCCTAGACGCTCGATCTTGGCGGCATTCGTCTCAGCGCCTGGCAATTAGTATAGGAGCACTGTGTTTGACTTCTCTGGATGTTTCCCAGGCGAGTTATTGACAAGTAAATCCTAGACGCTCGATCTTGGTTATTTTCGCTTTCGCGGCTGGCAGTAAAAGAACCATGTTTCTGTGAATAACTCCTGAACCGTAAGTCCTAGACGCTCGCTCTTGGCTGCATTCGATTCAGCTCGTGGCAGCCAGTCTAAAAAACACTATCTTGGACTTCTCTGCATGTTTCCCAGGCGAGCAATTGGCAGCATGTTCAGAACCATGTTTCTGTGAATAACTCCTGAACCGTAAGTCCTAGACGCTCGCTCTTGGCTGCATTCGATTCAGCTCGTGGCAGCCAGTCTAAAAAACACTATCTTGGACTTCTCTGCATGTTTCCCAGGCGAGAAATTGGCAGCATGTTCAGAACCATGTTTCTGTGAATAACTCCTGAACCGTAAGTCCTAGACGCTCGCTCTTGGCTGCATTCGATTCAGCTCGTGGCAGCCAGTCTAAAAAACACTATCTTGGACTTCTCTGCATGTTTCCCAGACGAGAAATTGGCAGCATGTTCAGAACCATGTTTCTGTGAATAACTCCTGAACCGTAAGTCCTAGACGCTCGATCTTGGCGGCATTCGTCTCAGCGCCTGGCAATTAGTATAGGAGCACTGTGTTTGACTTCTCTGGATGTTTCCCAGGCGAGTTATTGACAAGTAAATCCTAGACGCTCGATCTTGGTTATTTTCGCTTTCGCGGCTGGCAGTAAAAAAACCATGTTTCTGTGAATAACTCCTGAACCGTAAGTCCTAGACGCTCGCTCTTGGCTGCATTCGATTCAGCTCGTGGCAGCCAGTCTAAAAAACACTATCTTGGACTTCTCTGCAT